>NW_028270189.1:3961944-4034444 GCF_037043375.1 Chiloscyllium plagiosum
GAGAGAGCGAGAGATAGAGGTAGAGAGAGAAAGAGAGAGATAGAGAGAGAGAGAAATAGAGAGAGATAGAGAGATAGAGAGACATATTTGATTAGATTCCCTACAGTATGGAAACAGGCCCTTCGGCCCAACAGGTCCACACCGACCCTCCGAAGAGTAACCCACCCAGACCCATTCCCCTACATTTCCCCCTGACTAACACACCTAACATTATGGGACAATTTAACACGGCTTATTCACCAAAACTTCACATCTTTGGACTGTGGGCGGAAACCGGAGCACCCGGAGGAAACCCACGCAGACACGGGGAGAATCTGCAAACTCCACACAAGGCAGGAATTGAACCCGGGTCCCTGCTAGCAGTGTTAACCACACTGAGAGAGAGAGAGAGAGAGAGAGAGAGAGAGAGAGAGACAGAGAGAGAGAGGGAGAGACAGAGAGACAGAGACACAGAGAGAGACAGAGAGAGAGAGAGAGAGAGAGACAGAGAGAGAGAGAGACAGAGCGAGAGAGAGAGAGACAGAGACAGAGAGAGAGACAGAGAGAGAGAGACGGGGAGAGAGAGAGAGACAGAGACAGAGAGAGAGACAGAGAGAGAGAGAGACAGAGAGAGAGAGACAGAGAGAGAGAGAGACAGAGGGACAAAGACAGAGACAGAGAGAGAGAGACAGAGGGAGAGACAGAGGGAGAGACAGAGACAGAGAGAGAGAGACAGAGAGAGAGAGAGAGAGAGAGAGACAGAGACACAGAGACAGAGGGACAGAGAGAGACAGAGGGAGAGACAGAGGGACAGAGAGAGACAGAGGGAGAGACAGAGACAGAGACAGAGAGAGAGAGACAGAGGGAGAGACAGAGAGAGAGAGCGAGCGAGCTTTTGGAGTGGCTGAGAGAGTTGGAACAGCTTCTGTAGCCAATTTCAACATCCCCAACAACTACTGAAAGCAAACTAAACCCCTGGGACAGTGAGAGACTGAACCCACCCATTCAGTCTGCTTCTATTGTTCGCATCCTAGAAAAAACCCAAGGCCTCACAAACCATTTACTTTATTTGCTTGGATTAGATAGCTCATCATCTATAATTCGAAAACTCTTCCAAAACAATGCGCGCCTCTTAAAACCTGGGTTCGATCCCAGCCTCGGGCAACTGTCTGTGCGGAGTTTGCACATTCTCCCAGCCCCGTGTCTGCGTGGGTTTCCTCCCACAGACCAAAGATGCACAGGTTAGGGTGGATTGGCTGTGCTAAATTGTCCCCGTAGTGCTCAGGGATGTGCAGGTTAGGGTGGATTGGCCATGCTAAATTGTCCCCGTAGTGCCCAGGGATGTGCAGGTTAGGTTGGATTGGCCATGCTAAATTGTCCCCGTAGTGCCCAGGGATGTGCAGGTTAGGGTGGATTGGCCGTGCTAAATTGTCCCGTAGTGCCCAGGGATGTGCAGGTTAGGGTGGATTGGCCGTGCTAAATTGTCCCCGTAGTGCCCAGGGGTGTGCAGGTTAGGGTGGATTGGCCGTGCTAAATTGTCCCATAGTGCCCAGGGATGTGCAGGTTAGGGTGGGTTGGCCGTGCTAAATTGTCCCGTAGTGCCCAGGGGTGTGCGGGTTAGGGTGGATTGGCTGTGATAAATTGTCCCGTAGTGCCCAGGGATGTGCAGGTTAGGGTGGATTGGCCGTGCTAAATAGTCCCCGTAGTGCCCAGGGATGTGCAGGTTAGGGTGGATTGGCCGTGCTCAATTGTCCCGTAGTGCCCAGGGATGTGCAGGTTAGGGTGGGTTGGCCGTGCTAAATAGTCCCCGTAGTGCCCTGGGATGTGCAGGTTAGGGTGGATTGGCCGTGCTAAATTGTCCCTGTAGTGCCCAGGGATGAGCAGGTTAGGGTGGATTGGCCGTGCTAAATTGTCCCGTAGTGCCCAGGAGTGTGCAGGTTAGGGTGGATTGGCCGTGCTAAATTGTCCCCGTAGTGCCCAGGGATGTGCAGGTTAGGGTGGATTGGCCGTGCTAAATTATCCCGTAGTGCCCAGGGATGTGCAGGTTAGGGTGGATTGGCCGTGCTAAATTGTCCCGTAGTGCCCAGGGATGTGCAGGTTAGGGTGGATTGGCCGTGCTAAATTGCTCCGTAGTGCCCAGGGATGAGCAGGTTAGGGTGGATTGGCCGTGCTAAATTGTCCCCGTAGTGCCCAGGGATGTGCAGGTTAGGGTGGATTGGCCGTGCTAAATTGTCCCCGTAGTGCCCAGGGATGTGCAGGTTAGGGTGGATTGGCCGTGCTAAATTGTCCCGTAGTGCCCAGGGATGTGCAGGTTAGGGTGGATTGGCCGTGCTAAATTGTCACCGTAGTGCCCAGGGATGTGCAGGTTAGGGTGGATTGGCCGTGCTAAATTGTCCCCGTAGTGCCCAGGGATGTGCAGGTTAGGGTGGGTTGGCCGTGCTAAATTGCTCCGTAGTGCCCAGGGATGTGTAGGTTAGGGTGGATTGGCCGTGCTAAATTGTTGCCGTAGTGCCCAGGGATTTGCAGGTTAGGGTGGATTGGCCGTGCTATATTGTCCCCGTCGTGCCCAGGGATGTGCAGGTTAGGGTAGATTGGCCATGCTAAATTGTCCCCGTAGTGCCCAGGGATGTGCAGGTTAGGGTGGATTGGCCGTGCTAAATTGTCCTGTAGTGCCCAGGGGTGTACAGGTTAGTGTGAATTGGCCGTGCTAAATTGTCGCCGTAGTGCCCAGGGATGTGCAGGTGAGGGTGGATTGGCCGTGCTAAATTGTCCCGTAGTGCCCAGGGATGTGCAGGTTAGGGTGGATTGGCCGTGCTAAATTGTCCCGTAGTGCCCAGGGATGTGCAGGTTAGGGTGGATTGGCCGTGCTAAATTGTCCCCATAGTGCCCAGGGATGTACAGGTTAGGGTGGATTGGCCGTACTAAATTGTCCCCGTAGTACCCAGGGATGTGCAGGTTAGGGTGGATTGGCCGTGCTAAATTGCTCATAGTGTTCAGGGATGTGTAGGTTAGTTGTATTAGCCGGGGGTAAATGTAGAGTAATGGGGAATGGGTTTGGGAGGGATACTCTGCTGAGGGTCGGTGTGGACTTGTTGGGCCGAAGGGCCTGTTTCCGCACTGTTGGGATTCTATATAATTTACCACCCCCCGAATAGCTTTGTCTTCTTGCGTCAAAGTTGTGGGAACATGTCGGCTGTTACGTACTCTTGCCCTGCCAAGCGTATAATTTTCAAATTAAATGGTGGTAACAATAAACTCCAGTCTGGTATTTTTATCTTTAGATTTTTCCACAGGCTTGAAGTGATTGTCATCAGTGTAAAGAATTGTCTCAGATCTACGCAAGGCCTAGTTCAATACTCATGGTGACAGGGGTGGAGTGATCTGGACGATTTATTTTCCTTTCGTTTCTGTTTCTTTAATCTCGTCTCTTGTTTTTAATTCTAACTATCGCATTCTAAGATTGCGCCGGAGAGTAAAGACTCTGTACTATTTTCACTGTCCTCCTGACAACTCCAGATCGCCTTCTCAACTGTGGAATATTTAGAATATAGAATATAGAACATAGAACAGTACAGCTCAGAACAGGCCCTTCAGCCCACGATGTTGTGCCGACCATTGATCCTCATGTGAGGTAAACCTAACGTACAAACTCTCACATTTCTGTGACCATATGCATGCCCAGCAGTCTCTTAAATATCCCCAATGACCTCGCTTCCACAACTGCTGCTGGCAACGCATTCCATGCTCTCACAACTCTCTGTGTAAAGAACCCGCCTCTGACATCCCCTCTATACTTTCCGCCAAAACTATGACCCCACGTGTTAACAATTTCTGCCCTGGGAATAAGTCTCTGGCTATCAACTCTATCTATGCCTCTCATTATCTTGCACACCTCAATTAGGTCCCCTCTCTTCCTTCTTTTTTCCAATGAAAAAGGTCCAAGCTCAGTCAAACTCTCTTCGTAAGATAAGCCCTCCAGTCCAGGCAGCATCCTGGTAAACCTCCTCTGAACCCTCTCCAAAGCATCCACATCTTTCTTATAATAGGGCGACCAGAACTGGACGCAGTATTCCAAGTGCGGTCTAACCAAAGTTTTATAGAGCTGCAACAAGATCTCACGACTCTTAAACTCAATCCCCCTGTTAATGAAAGCCAAAACACCATATGCTTTCTTAACAACCCTGTTCACTTGGGTGGCCATTTTAAGGGATCTATGTACCTGCACACCAAGATCCCTCTGTTCCTCCACACTGCCAAGAATCCTATCCTTAATCCTGTACTCAGCTTTCAAATTCGACCTTCCAAAATGCATCACCTCACATTTATCCAGGTTGAACTCCATCTGTCACCTCTCAGCCCGTCTCTGCATCCTGTCAATGTCCCGCTGCAGCCTACAACAGCCCTCTATACTGTCAACGACACCTCCAACCTTTGTGTCGTCTGGAAACTTGCTGACCCATCCTTCAATCCCCTCATCCAAGTCATTAATAAAAATTACAAACAATAGAGGCCCAAGGACAGAACCCTGTGGAACACCACTCACCACAGACTTCCAGGCAGAATATTTTCCTTCCACTACCACTCGCTGTCTTCTGTTGGCCAGCCAATTCTGTATCCAGACAGCTACGTTCCCCTGAATCCCATTCCTCCTGACCTTCTGATCGAGCCTACCATGGGGAACCTTATCAAATGCCTTGCTGAAGTCCATATACACCGCATCCACCGCTTGACCCTCATCAACTTGTCTAGTAACATTCTCAAAGAACTCGATAAGGTTTGTGAGGCATGACCTGCCCCTCACAAAGCCGTGTTGATTGCATTTAATCAAGCCATGCTCTTCCAGATGGTCATAAATCCTATCCCTCAGAATCCTTTCTAACACCTTGCAGACGACAGACGTGAGACTGACTGGTCTGTAATTGCCGGGGATTTCCCTATTTCCTTTCTTGAAGAGAGGAATTACATTTGCCTCTCTCCAGCCCTCAGGTACGACTCCGGTGGAGAGCGAGGATGAAAAGATCTTCGCGAGCGGCGAAGCAATTGCATTTCTCGTTTCCCAAAGCAGCCGAGGACAAATCTGGTCCGGGCCTGGCGACTTGTCAATCTTAATGTTTGACAAAATTTTCAGCACGTCAGCTTTCTCAATCTCTATCTGTTCCAGCATGCACACCTGCTCCTCAGTGGTTTTATTCACTGCAGGGTCCTTTTCATTAGTAAAGACAGAAGCAAAAAACTCATTTAGGGCTTCCCCTACCTCCTCAGACTCTATACACAAGTTCCCTATGCTGTCCCTGATCAGAGCTGAAAATGTGTTGCTGGAAAAGCGCAGCAGGTCAGGCAGCATCCAAGGAGCAGGAGAATCGACGTTTCGGGCATAAGCCCTTCTTCAGGAATGAGGAAAGTGTGTTCAGCAGGCTAAGATAAAAGGTAGGGAGGAGGGACTTGTGGGAGGGGCTTTGGAAATGCGATAGGTGGAGGGAGGTCAAGGTGAGGGTGATAGGCCGGAGTGGGGTGGGGGCGGAGAGGTCAGGAAGATGATTGCAGGTTAGGAAGGCGGTGCTGAGCTCGAGGGATTTGACTGAGACAAGGTGGGGGGAGGGGAAATGCGGAAACTGGAGAAATCCAAGTTCATCCCTTGTGGTTGGAGGGCTCCCAGGCAGAAGATGAGGCGCTCTTCCTCCAGCCGTCGTGTTGCCATGGTCTGGCAATGGAGGAGTCCAAGGACCTGCATGTCCTTGGTGGAGTGGGAGGGCGAGTTAAAGTGTTGGGCTACGGGGTGGTTGGGTTGGTTGGTATCCCTGATCAGCCCTACTCTTTCTTTGACCATTCTCTTATTCCTCACATACGTGTAAAACGCCTTTAGATTCTCCCTAATCCTTCCTGCCAAGCCTTTCTCGTGCCCCCTCCTGGCTCTCCTCAGACCATTTTTGAGCTCCTTCCTCACCTGCCTGTAATCCTCTAGAGCTGAGCAAGACCCTAGCTTCCTCCACCTTATGTAAGCTGCCTTCTTCCTTTTGATGAGAAGCTCCTCCACTCTCGTCATCCAAGGTTCCTTTATCTTACCCCTTCTTGCCTGTCTCAGAGGGACATATTTGTGCATCACTCGCAACAACTGCTCCTTAAACAGTCTCCACATGTCTATGTCTCCTTTCCATGGAGCAATTGCTCCCAGTTCATGCTTCCTAACTCATGTCTAATCGCCTCATAGTTTCCTTTTCCCCAATTAAGTATCCTCCCATTGTGCCTGTTTCTCTCCTTCTCCATGGCTATGTAGAATGTGAGGCAGTTGTGCTCACTATCACAAAAATGCCCTCCCACCGCAAGATCTGTCACCTGCCCCGGCTCATTGCCGAACACCAAATCCAAAATGGCCTCTCCCCTCGTCGGCCTGACGACGTACTGAGTTAGGAAACCCTCCTGAACACACCTTACAAAAACAGCTCCTTCCAAACCGTCTGCTCGAAGGAGGTTCCAATCAATATTGGGAAAGTTAAAGTCACCCATTACAACAACCCTACTACGTCCACACTTCAATCTGCCGACCTATGCTTTCTTCCATCTCCCTGCTGCTATTGGGAGTAAATCCCTAAAGAGGTGACTGCTCCCTTGCTGTTCCTAATTTCCACCCACACTGACTCGGTAGGCAGATCTTCCTCGACAATGGGAGCTTCTGTAGCTGTGATACCCTCTCTGATTAGTAGTGCTACACCCCCTCCTCTTTCCCCCCCCCCCTCCCTATTCTTTTTAAATGCTCTAAACCCTGGAACATCCAGCAACCATTCCTGCCCCTGAGAAACCCACATCTCTGTTATGGCCACAACATCATAGCACCAGGTACTGATCCATGCCCTAAGTTCATCACTTTTATTCCAGGTACTCCTTGCGTTAAAGCAAACACACTTTAACTGATCCCTTGGTTCCTTCCCAGGAAAATCCTTCCCACGAGCTGGTCTACCTCTTGCTATTGCCTCATCTGCATCAACTCTCACCTCCGGTATACAGCTCAGATTCCCACCCCCCTGCCATATTAGTTTAAACCCTCTCCAACTACTCGAGCAAACCTTATTGGTCCCCTTCCAGTTCAGATGCAACCCGTCCTTCTTGTACAGGTCCCACCTTCCCCAGAAGACATCCCAATTATCTACATATCTGAAGCCCTCCCTCCTACACCAGCTGCGCAGCCACATGTTAAGCTGTGCCCGCTCCCTGTTCCTCACCTCGCCATCTCGTGGCACCGGTAGTAAACTCGAGAACACTACTCTGTTTGTCCTGCTCTGCACCTTCCACCCTAACTCCCTGAAATCACTTTTTATATCTTCGATCCTTTTCCTGGCTATATCATTAGTGCCGATATGTAACACGATTTCTGGCTGTTCGCACTCCCCTTTCAGAACCTTATACAACCGATCGGAGACGTCCCGGACCCTGGCACCAGGGAGGCAACATACCTTCCGGGAATCCCGATCCTGACCACAAAATCTCCTGTCGATTCCCCTAACAATCGAGTCCCCTACCACTAGCGCTTTTCTATTCTGCCCTCTTCCCCTCTGGGCCACAGGGTCAGGCTCAGTGCCAGAGAACTAACCACTATGGCTTTCCTCTGGTAAGTCACCCCCCCCCCCCCCCCCCAGCAGTACCCAAAACGATATACTTATTGCTGAGGGGAATGTCCACAGAGGATCTCTGCACTGTCTGTCTGTCCCCTTTCCTCCCCCTAACTGTAACCCATCAGGAGTGACCAACTGCCGGTAACTCCTCTCAATTACCCCCTCAGCCTCCCGAATGATCCGCAGTTCATCCAGCTCCAGCTCCAATTCCCCAACACGCTTTTCCAGGAGCTGGAGTTGGGTGCACTTTCTGCTGACAAATGTTCAACTTCTATCTTCTCGTCATCTTCTTGCAAGAGGACAGAGCCGACACCCACATCGCTCACGCCGATAGCCACCTATTGCGTCATTAGGTGTGGCTAACACTGGGGCGGTGGTTAATCCAGCTTTCAGGCTGGGAAATGCCTTCTGACCTTCCTTCGTTCACTGAAAGCTTCTGCATTTCTGCAACCACGCTGTTAAAATTCGGTTGAAATCTTCAATGAAAACCACTCGGTCTTGGTCCTTCCTTCTCTGTCGATGGCATGGGACGTTCCCCAGTAATCTTTGTTTTCATATCCCATGTGGCCATCGGTCCACATCCAATGATTACGGCCTAGCTTGGATATTTTCGTGAATTCCCTGTTAACCAGGCTTATCACCTGAAGACAGGCTCCATCACCCAGAATCCTCCTGAAGCTGACTGAACAATTCCGACAGACGTGCCAAACACGCCTTCCATCTGTGACTTAAAGTCAGACGGGTGGCTGTGTGGCAACACACAGTTGGGTAATTACAGTCGTCCAGCCATGGAATAACCCAGTGGCTCGTCAACCGCCCTCCCCCTCGTACATACTGGCTTGAAAAACTGTCCTGGACGCATTTCACGAATCCCACTCTCTCTGAGCCTTTCGCACCACCGCTCGCCCCGGCTGATGTTGGCGAGGTTGAAACCCCCTACCATCGCTACCCACATCACTTTTATGATTGGCAGGTGCCGGAGTTGGACTGGGGTGTACAAAGTTAAAAATCACGCGACGCCAGGTTGTAGCCCAACAGGTTTAATCGGAAGCGCGCTAGCTTTCGGTGCGCCTCTCCTTCATCGGGTGGCTGCGGAGTATAAGATCACAAGACACAGAGTTTATAGCAAAAGTTTCACCGATCTTGGAATCTTGCGATCTCTGCACTCAGGTCAACTGAACAAAGAGCAGATGAACAACCATCTGACGAAGGGGCAGCGCTGAGAAAGCTAGTGCTTCCGATTAAACCTGTCGTGCTCCAGCCTGGTGTTGTGTGTGACTTTTAACGATTATTTTTAAACTTCTCTGAAACTTGCCCGCATGTCTACTGTTCTATTTCTTGCACGCAATTAGGAGGCCACAATACACTCCCAGCAATGTGATCTGGCTTTTCGGTTTGACCTCTCGTTTCAATTGGGCAGCCGTCTAAGATGTCATCACTCGTTTGTGGGCGGCGCGGTGGCACGGGGGGCAGCACTGCTGCCTCGCAGCGCCAGGGACCCGGGTTCGATTCCCGCCTCAGGCGACTGACTGGGTGGAGTTTGCACGTTCTCCCCGTGTCTGCGTGGGTTTCCTCCGGGTGCTCCGGTTTCCTCCCACAGACCAAAGGTGTGCAGGTCAGGGTGGATTGGCCGTGCTAAATTGTCCCTGTAGTGCCCAGGGATGTGCAGGTTAGGGTGGATTGGCCGTGCTAAATTGTCCCTGTAGTACCCAGGGATGTGCGGGTTAGGGTGGATTGGCCATGCTAAATTGTCCCCATAGTGCCCAGGGATGTGCAGGTTAGGGTGGATTGGCCGTGCTAAATTGTCCCCGTAGTGCCCAGGGATGTGCAGGTTAGGGTGGATTGGCCGTGCTAAATTGTCCCCGTAGTGCCCAGGGATGTGCAGGTTAGGGTGGATTGGCCGTGCTAAATTGTCCCTGTAGTGCCCAGGGATGTGCGGGTTAGGGTGGATTGGCCGTGCTAAATTGTCCCCGTAGTGCCCAGGGATGTGCAGGTGAGGGTGGATTGGCCGTGCTAAATTGTCCCGTAGTGCCCAGGGATGTGCAGGTTAGGGGGGATTGGCCATGCTAAATTGTCCCTGTAGTGCCCAGGGATGTGCAGGTTAGGGTGGATTGGCCGTGCTAAATTGTCCCTGTAGTGCCCAAGGATGTGCAGGTTAGGGTGGATTGGCCGTGCTAAATTGTCCCTGTAGTGCCCAGGGATGTGCAGGTTAGGGTGGATTGGCCGTGCTAAATTGTCCCCATAGTGCCCAGGGATGTGCAGGTTAGGGTGGATTGGCCATGCGAAATTGTCCCTGTAGTGCCCAGGGATGTGCAGGGTCAGGTGAATTGGCCATGCTAAGTTGTCCATAGTGTTAGGTAAGGGGTAAATGTAGGGGTATGGGTGGGTTGCGCTTCGGCGGGGCGGTGTGGAGTTGTTGGGCCGAAGGGCTTGTTTCCACACTGTAATGTAATGTAATCTAATCTTTTCTCCTCTAAGTGATTCCCTGATCAACAGAGCAGCACCACCTCCTGATTTATCTCCTTCCCTGTCTCGCCTGAAGACCGACATTGAATTGAATTGAGTTTATTGTCCCGTGTACCGAGGCACAGTGAAAAGCTTTGTTTTGCGAGCGATACAGAGTTAAGTCGCACCGCTAAGTAAATATTAGGTAAACAGCGGCAAAAACAAAAGCACAGGGATAGGCCAATGTTAAGAGTTTGTGAGTCCGTTCACGATCCTAACAACAGGAGGGTAGAAACTGTTTGGAAACCGGCCGGTGCGTGTGTTCTGTACCTTCTCCCCGATGGTAGAAAAACGTTGCCAGGGTGGGACGGATCTTTGAGAACGCTGGCGGCCTTTCCTTGACAGTGAGGCCTGCTAGGTGGATTCTATAGATGGGAGGTTGGGCCTTTGGGATTGTCCGGGCCGAGTTCACCCCACTCTCTGTAACCGTCTCCGATCTTGAACGGTACAGTTGCCGTACCAGGGGGCAGACAGAACGCTCTGGATGGCGCACCTTATAAAAGTTGGCGAGGGTATTCGCCGCCATGCCCGATTCCCTCAGCGGCCTGAGGAAGAAGAGGCGTTGTTGGGCCTTTGTAACCAGTGCGTCCGGATGAACAGTCCAGGAAAGTTTGTTGTGGATGACCACTCGCAGGAGCTTGGGTAGCCTTGGGTTGTTTTTCTCCGAGGGAGAAAGCTGATGCTGGAGATCAGCGACGAGAGTGTGGTGCTGGAAAAGCATCCCAAGAGCAGGAGAATGGGCCCGATGAAGGGCTTTTGCCCGAAACGTCGATTCTCCTGCTCCTTGGATGCTGCCTGACCTGCCGCGCTCTTCCAGCCACACACAGCTCTTGTTTTTCTCAGAGCAGAGGTGTTTGAGAGGGGACATGATCGAAATGTGTAAAGTGATGAGGGGCACAGACAAGGAGAAACTTGTCCCCTTGATGGGGGGGGATCATTGACTAGGGCATAGATTTAAGGTAAGCAGCAGAAGGTTTGGACAATATATTCACTAGTTTTTCGAGCGGCGGGGCAGAAATGCTCACAACATTGAAGGAGGTAATTAGACGTGCACTAGCGATGCCAAGGCACACAAGCCTATGGGCTAAGTGCCGGAAAATGGGATTGGAATAATCCAGAAGCGATGCACTGTAGTGCCTTTTCTCTTTGCTGTCAGCGTCTTGTTCGGAACATTCTGTCTGGATCCTGCCCGCCCAGTTAGCTTAAACCCTCCCAAACAGTACTAGTAAACCTCCCTGCAAGGACGCTGGTCCCATTCTGGGTCAGGGGCAACCCGACACCCCCAAAACGGCCCCAGTGTCCGAGAAATATAAAACCCTCCCTCCCGCACCATCTAGACCAACCTCCTCTTCGACACTCGCTGGCACTGGGTGGAATCGAGAGCTGATTATCATTCGGATCCTATTCTTCAATCTGCTTCCTAGATTAGATTCCCTACGGCGTGGAAAGGGGCCCTTCCACCCAACAAGTCCATACCGACCCTCCGAAGAGTAACCCCCCTCCCCCCCGACTAACGCACCTAACACTATGGACAATTTAGCGTGGCCGATCCACCCTGACCTGCACATCTTTGGACTGTGGGAGGAAACCCACGCAGACACAGGGAGAACGTGCAAACTCCACACAGACACATACACACACAGACACACACACACACAGACACAGACACACACACACACACACAGACACAGACACACACACACACACACAGACACATACACACACAGACACACACACACACAGACACAGACACACACACACACACACAGACACATACACACACAGACACACACACACACAGACACAGACACACACACACACACACAGACACAGACACACACACATACACACAGACACAGACACACAGACACATACACACACACAGACACACACACACACAGACACAGACACACACACATACACACAGACACAGACACACACACACACACAGACACATACGCACACACAGACACATACACACACACACACACACACAGACACATACACACACACATACACACACACAGATACAGACACACACACACACAGACACATACACACACACAGACACACACACACACACACAGACACATACACACACACACACACAGACATATACACACACAGATACAGACACACACACAGACACATACACACACACACACAGACACATACACACACACAGATACAGACACACACAGACACACACACACACACACACACAGACACATACACACACACAGAAACATACACACACACAGATACAGACACACAGACACACACACACAGACACATACACACACACACACACAGAAACATGCACACACACAGATACAGACACACACACACACAAACACACAGACACAGACACACACACGCGCGCACACAGACACACAAACACAAACACATAGACACAGATACACACACACTCACAGACACACCCACACACCCACACAGACACACAAACACACAGACACACAGGCACACAGACACACACAGACAGACCGATACAGACACAGACACACACACACGCACACACACACACAGACACGAACACACACACACAGACACAGACACAGACACAGACACGAACATACACACACAGACACACACACACTCAGGATGTGCTGTCTCCCAGCTGTCTATGTGAAGCTAAGTGAGGTCTTGGTACAATATTTGGGATTAGGTGAATGTACATAGGGGACAAAGGCGTTCCAGGTGGGGAGTTACTTACGATTGAGTTGCAGTTAAAGCAACATGATAAAGACCAGAAGCAGCATGAAACAGAAAGGGATCAAAAATTAAGAAATTTGAACTTCAGGAAAAGTACAGGCAAACCCATAGCAATGCCAAAGGTAAAAATGCCTTACATGACCACAGGCTTGCTCTTTCAGTAGAGAGAGAGAGAGAGAGAGAGAGCTGGAAGTGGTTTACCTTCCTCAGGCGAGGGGAAAGGATGAGAAAGGGGGTCCTTCAAGATAACCTCGATTGGCGCAGGAATTGAAGCCATGCTCCCGGCATCACTCTGTATTACAAACCAGCCAACTGAGCTGACCAACCTCTGGAGCAATACCAAGGAATCACCTTTGTGGGGGAAAGATACGCCTGGGCTGAAATTTTGGCGTCTTAGCAGGTCGTGTCAAGTATTTTGGGGGAGTTTGCCACCACAAAACGTAGCGTGTTTCCTCACTGTATGTTACCAAACTCACTGCCTGCTTTACCTTGTGGCATCCTTCACATCTGGTGCCAACTCTTGGAACGGTTTATTGGGATATGCTAGATTTCAACAATATCCCTTGCATCCACGTCATCTTCAAAAGCCTGGCGTACACCTGGAAACGCACTACCTGCCTGGAACCACCTTGTGTAGTGCCTGACATGTGCTCCGGACGTGGCAGATGTAGGAAATTGGGGGCCCTGCTTTGTACCTGGAGGGTTCTGTTCGAAGGTGATGCTGAAGGGAAGCTTCCCCTTCCCCTGGCCCAGGGGTAAATGGCAGAGCATGCCAACCTGGTCCAGGTTTTCCACCTGGTTTCGAGCACTCTCCGCCATTTTTAGGGATATCCAGCATCGCAGGAAGATGGTCAATTACATTCTCGACTCTGCTAGTGTCAGTGCCATCATCTTTCTCCTGATGCCTCACACCCATCTACCAGGGAGGAAAGGAACAGGAAGTGACGTCACCACTGGAAATAACATCACCACAGGAAATGACATCACCAACCCAAAGAAACCCAAACGTATAAATAGAAAGTTGGAATTTTCAGCATTGCTTCGCCTGAGGCCCACTGAAGATGTTATCTAGCGGGGTGACGAAACATCTGGAAGTGAGCCTTCCAGCTCAGTGAGCAAAACCGACATCCAAGATCTCTTCCTCAGTACTCACCTCCCAACAAGGCTGAAGCTCTGTCACCCTCACTATGGCATGCAACATCTTTCCTCGCGCATTGTCGCCCACCCCCAAACCCCTTCGCGAACACCGCCATCTTGGTTAAATATGACATCCCTTCCACAAAACCCATGCTGACTCTTCCCAATTACAACTGACTCTGACATCTTCTCCGTTCCAGCTATCACGTCAATAGTTTCCTGCACCCCAGTTCCTTAAAGGGGGGGGGGGGGGTATGTATGCTACCCTCCAGCCAGTTGGAACCTTTCCTGAATGAAAGGCATCTTTGAACATTCACACCAAAGTGTCCATTATCTCATTGGGAATCTCCTTCAACGTTCTAAGATGGGGTCCATCTGGATCCAGGGAACTGCCACTCCAGGGCTCCATCAATTTGCTTATGACCACTTCCCTGTGCTTCCAAATTCAGCTAAGTTTCTCTCCTCATTTCATTGCTGATTTACAGCTATTTATTGGAATGTGTTATAGCGAAGACAGATGCATACTAGTTTTTCAATGCATTTGTCTTTTCTTTGTCTTCATTCTCACCCTCTAAAGGTCTAAGGTTAATTTTACTTAATTGTTTTACTTTTAAATACCCATAAAAACACTCACCATCCAATTCCACATTCCTCGCTATCCTCCTCTCATAACTAATTTCTTGCTCGTGATTAGCCTGCGGTTAGCCTCTCAGCTCAGACAACGCAGGAGCGCAGATCTCAGGAGCGGAGAGACTTCTTGAGTGCTGGCTTGATGGCTCAGCCTGGCTGGAGGAAAGCCTGAAATATCAGCACTCCGAAAGCTTGCACGGGGACGCAATCCTTTATCTGAAACTCAAAAAGCTCAGAAATTTTCTCTGCGGAGTTTTTCTTTTTCTGTGTGCTAACAAGGTTGTTTGGCGTGCCAACGCGCGGCCCAACTCTGCACCCACTCAGTGGCGGTGTGGCCTAGCACTGGCAGGTGTCAATCCTGTCTGAGCGCTCATACTGGTCACAAGTGGACCTGCTGTCTGGTAGCACTTCACTGTGAAAATGTCATTTATTCCGAAACCTGGGAAAACAACTGGCCCCCAAGGGTTTCGGATAAAGGATTGGTGCACCCGTACTTCCAGATAAACCTGGCGGACCTTAACCTGGTGTTGTGTGAATTTCAACTTTACCTCAGTTAAGGTACCACTCTAAGCAAAGTACCACAAGCCGACCACTAACCAGCTAAGGCTGGTTAACAATAGCGGCACGGTGGCTCAGTGGTTAGCACTGCTGCCTCATAGTGTCAGGGACCTGGGTTTGAGTCCCACCTTGGTCGACTGTCTGTGTGGAGTTTGCACATTCTCTCTAAAGATAGCCATGTTAAATTGCCCATCGTGTTAGTTAGGGGTAAATGTAAGGGAATGGGTTACTCTTCAGAGGGTCGGTGTGGACTTGTTGGGCCAAAGGGCCTGTTTCCACACTGTAGGGATTCTAATCAATTACGGTAATAATTTCAGAGACACTATTGGGGCAGCACGGTGGCTCAGTGGTTAGCACCGCTGCCTCACAGCACCAGGAACCCAGGTTCGATCCCAGCCTCGGGCGGCTGTCAGTGTGGAGTTTGCACGTTTTCCCCGTGGATTACCTCCGGGTGCTCCGGTTTCCTCCCACTGTCCAAAGATGTGCAGGTCAGGTGTATTGGCCATGTTACAATCGCCCGTAGTGTTAGGTGAATTAGTCAGAGGGAAATGGGTCTGGGTGGGTTACTCTTCGGAGGGTCGGTGTGGACTGGTTGGGCTGAAGGCCCACACTGTAGGGAATCTTAGAAAAAAAATGCAGATGCTAGTTTTCAATTCCATACTTTAGGGCCTTGAGGCGGTTCTCGTTAGAGAGAAGAAGGCTGAGAGGTGACTTAATAGAGACACACAAGACATTCAGAGGGTTAGATAGGGCGGACAGGGAGAGCCTTTATCCAAGTACGGGGACGTCAAACACGAGGGGACACAACTTTAAAGTGAGGGGAGATAGGTATAAGACAGAGGTAGTTTTTTTCCTCAGAGAGTAGTAAGGGTATGGAATGCTTTGCCTGCAACGGTAGTAGATTCGCCAAGTTTAAGTGCATTTTAGTCACCATTGGACAGGCAAATGGACGTACATGGAATAGTGTAGTTGGGATGGGCTTCAGATTAGTATGACAGGTCGGCGCAACATTGTGGGCCGAAGGGCCTGGACTGTGCTGTAATGTTCTATGTTCTATGTACTTTCTAATTAAATGGTTACACGATCAAATTCTACTCCTGTGCCAGTGACATTGCACAATAATTACCAACCTCTTAGATTTCTCAAACATGGCATTCTCTGTACCACTTCAGAACTGTCCAGCCCACAGCCCATACCTGCTTCCCAATCTTATCCTCCCTCAAGCAGGTCCGTGCGTGCATCTATCAGACACTCTGAGCGTGTCCCCAGCTCCTTATCTGAGCCTCCCCAGCGCTCTACGGGGAACCAATAGCTGACAAGTGAGAAACTCCACTCCACCCAACCGCAGCAGCTTCCCGGAGCTGAAACAAAGTTTTGTTCCAATTTTCCTGATCGTTGAATGTTCGTTCTCAGTGCAGGACAACAGGCAACAAAGCTGAATTTGTGGATCTTTTGACAGGTAAGAGATTTAGTGGCGTGAGACCTCTGTATAATGACCGTCGCAGCGTTAATTGAACCCAGCAGCCCTTGTGTTCTTTCTGAAGAGTGCAACTTTTCGTAAGTCAGTCGGAAATTGTGAGCTTCAATTCAAGAGGTGCAGCAAGTGCCTCCCAGTTCATCCTAGCCAGACAGTCAGGCTCGCACAAAGGCTTCCTCTTTGTCGATGGAAATGGATTTGCTCACTGTCGGGTGAAATCCGGGGGGGGGAATTGGGGGAGGGGGGGGGGGGGGGGGGGGTTGCCGAATTCAGTCAGCCGCGAGACCGCTGACCTCTCAGGACCAGTTGGGTTTTCTGAGTGCTGGCTTTATGAGGCCTTTAAACTGTGGTAACAGGATGCCCTGAAGGTACCAGGTAAATAGGGCTTTTAAGGTCAATGCAAGCCAGAGAAAGTACAGGAGCCCCTCACTTCGGTCAGCAGAAAGACTCACTTGGTCTGCACCAGGACTAGTACATAGCAGGTTCCAACCTCACTCGTTTTGAGTCTACACTATGATGCAGCACTTATCCAATCTTGAGAACACTGATACTAGCTTTCCCTTTAGATTAGATTCCCTACAGTATGGAAACAGGCCCAACAAGTCCACACCAACCCTCCGAAGAGTAACCCACTCCCCGGCCTTATATTTACCGCACCTAACACTACGGGGCAATTTAGCACGGCCAATCCACCCTGACCTGCGCATTGCGGGAGGGAACCCACGCAGACACGGGGAGAACGTGCAAACTCCACACAGACAGTCGCCCCGAGGCGGGAATTGAACCCGGGTCCTTGGCGCTGGGAGGCAGCAGTGCTGACCACTGAGCCACCGTGCTTGCTGCCTCGTTGCTACACTCGCACCGCAACCAGAGTCCTGGGTTGCACTCAGGATTAGAGCGGTGCTGGAAAAGCGCAGCGGGTCAGGCTGCATCTGAGGAGCAGGAAAATCGACATTTCGGGCGAAAGCTCTTCATCAGGAATCGGTAAATTGATTTTCCTCGGATGCTGCCTGACCTTGCTGTGCTTTTCCATCTTGACTCTAATCTCCAGCATCTGCAGTACCCACCTTCTGGTTTTTACACTCCCTCATACCCTTCCAGTACACACTCACCGACATTTTCCAATCTCCACCCTGCATATTTACTGTTGCTCCCCCTCGCTGCATTCTCACTCCTTTAAGACTGGCCGTCTGTCATAGTCAGTTTAAAAACCCCAAAGAGGGAAAAAAATGCTGGAAAATCTCAGCAGGTTCTGTAAGGAGAGAAAAGAGCTGGCGTTTCGAGTCTAACTGCCCCTTCGATCTGCGCGCAATCAGGTCCAGGTCCATGGCCACATGTCTGTCCTTGGCCTGCTGCAACGTTCCATTGAAAGTCCGACTCGGCACGTTACAGCCTGCCGGCCTCAACACTGAATTCAACAACTTCCCATCCCGACCCCTCTGTTTTCATTCTGCTCCGTAATTTTATTTCATTTATTTTATTTATCTTTTCTTAATACTTTTTTTCCACTGTTCTGTACCTCTTACTTCTTGATTGTCTCTCTTATCTCTCGCTCCCCCCACTCTCTCATCACCTTTTTCCCCTCCTCTTCCCCTTTTGCTACCCTTCTCCCCTGTTTTCCATTTTGCCTCTGCTTCACCCATACCCCCCCCCCCCCAATCCCTCACATATATTGTCACACAGCACTGGCTTCAGCTTGGATTACTTACAGTGTGGAAACAGGCCCTTCGGCCCAACAAGTCCACACCGACCCGCCGAAGCGCAACCCACCCATACTCCTACATCTACCCCTTACCTAACACTACGGGCAATTTAGCATGGCCAATTCACCTGACCCTGCACATCTTTGGACTGTGGGAGGAAACCGGAGCACCCGGAGGAAACCCACGCAGACACGGGGAGAACGTGCAAACTCCACACAGCCAGTCGCCTGAGGCGGGAATTGAACCCGGGTCTCTGGCGCTGTGAGGCAGCAGTGCCGCCCATTCACCCAAGGAGCCCAAGGAGCTTTGGTCATTCACAGCTCCTAATCTCCCTATAACCTCTCTATGCACTGTCATTATCGCCCCTTTACTGCTGCCTTTGCAAATTTAAAAAAAAGAGGGCTTTGACAAAGGCTCAGTTAGACTCGAAACGTCAGCCCTTTTCTCTCCTCACACCTGCTGAGATTTTCCAGCATTTCCTCTTTTTTGGTTTTCAGAACTCCGGCATCCGCAGCGAATTGCTTTTACCCGGTTTGAAAACTCTTGCAGGTTCTCAGGTCGTTTGGAGGAGGCGGTTTTAAATCGGGAGAAAGCGAGGACTGCAGCTGCTGGAGGTCAGAGCTGAAAAGTGTGTTGCTGGAAAAGTGCAGCAGGTCAGGCAGCATCCAAGGAGCAGCCGAATCGACACGGACATCCTGGGCATGATGAGCTTTCTGTCCATCCCATCAAGGGTTGAGAATATCTCAGGGCAGAGCTATTTCGCATTCCAATCCACTCCCAGTTTTCCACCATTTGCAAGTGTTATGAAGTTGAAGGCGTGTACTGTGCCTTTAAGAGAGTGTCCGTGATGTTCTGAACTGAGAGCTTGCCTGTGTGGTAATGACTAGATGGCATTCCCAGGAATCCTGAAGAAGGGCTTATGCCCGAAACGTCGATTCTCCTGCTCCTTGGATGCTGCCTGACCTGCTGCGCTTATCCAGCAACACATTTGTTAATCAGGACCATACAAGTCTTTTTCAAAATATTTTAAAAAAAAATAGGATTTGAGTATCACTGAAAGGCAAGGCTAACATTTCTTACAACCTTAATACCCTTGCGCAAGTGACATTAGCCTGTCTTCCTGGACTGCTGCAGTTCACGTACCAAAGGAACACTTCATAATGACGCAGAAAATAGGACCAGGGTTAGACCGTACCATAATCTAACCTGTTCGAGATAATCCTGCGTGTGCCTTGGCTTAACCTCCATTCTTCTGTCCCCTCCCCACGCCCCTTGGTTCTCTGAGATGCAACTCCTCTATTTCAGCTTTAAGAGGGTAGCATCTGCAAAGTTCGATTGCAGAAAATTCCGACAACTCACAACCATTCGAGAGCAGCCATTTCATCTCCGTCGCGTCGGGGGAGGGTGTTCCAGGACTTTGATCGGGCGAGGGGACGATTGGTGCAGTCCTACACGTCAGGGTGGTGCGTGGACTTTGAGGGGAACATTCAGGCGGTGTTTGTACCCATGTTCAGAGGTTACAAGTTGCGTGGAACTCTTTCACAAACTCTGACCCATATTGTGGGCTGCAATAGCCAGCCTAAGGTTGAGGCAGGGGCAGAGTTGGGGAGGTGCAGTAGGGTTAGTGTTGGAAACCTTAAAACCTCATGTCGTGAGCAAGGAAATCTCTTATGAACACCGCGTACATGGAGGCCCAGGACTCCTGTGCATGATGAGATTTCTGTCCATCCCATTAAGGGTTGAGAATATCTCAGGGCAGAGCTCTTTGCATAAGCTTATCTCTCCACACTTCAGGCTCTCTGCCTTTATTCCTGATGAAGGGCTTTTGCCCAAAACGTCGATTTTGCCTGTCCTCGGATGCTGCCTGAATTGCTGTGCTCTTCCAGCACCATTGATCCAGAATCTGGTTTCCAGCATCTGCAGTCATTGTTTTTACCTTGATATGACAAGATGGCATTCCCAGAGTGCACTGGAAAATTGCAAATATGTAACATTTGATTGTGAAATGGATACCTGAGTTTTGGTTGCTGTTTTGACAACAGTTTGAATTTAACCCTTCCGTTTAAATTATGCCCCAGGATACTAAAACCCAATCGCGTTTGAATTTATGAACCAATGAACATTGAACCAATGAGACAATCTGATGTTGGGGATATAAAAATGCAGGCATTTTGAAAATTGTAGACAGAGCAACTGCCTCAACAAAGATCCAAGAAATTAGACATGATTTGGAAATGCCGGTGTTGGACTGAGGTCTACAAAGTTCAAAATCACACAACACCAGGTTATAGTCCAACAGGTTTAATTGGAAGCACACTAGCTTTCGGAGCATCGCTCCTTCATCACAACCACCTGATGAAGGAGCGTCGCTCCGAAAGCTAGTGTGCTTCCAATTAAACCTGTTGGACTATAACCTGGTGTTGTGTGATTTTTTTAACCAAGAAATTAGGAAATACTCTGTATCAAAGGTACCTTTTCATATGAAATATTTGCAGTAAAAAGAAAGCAGATGCCTCAGGGAGAGTTCAGCCAGAAGAAGATAGACACTGAAGACGTCAGCCGCTGTGTGGTTTTGAAATTAAGTTGCTGTAGTTTTAATAAGTGTTTTATTGGAACAGCATATTGCTACAGAGTTGGAGGCAGATAATAAGATGTTAAGTGAAAGGGGGGGGGGGCTTAGAGTTGTGAATAGTTGTTTCGTGTTCACTTTTAGAGTTAAAGAATAAATTGCTATTATTTTCTTTAAATAGTGGAATTTGGGGGTTCTCTGTCACTTATATTTTTATAGATTACGAGGCGAGGTGAACTTTTCTGGATGCCAGGTTTAATGAACGGAAGGGTTCACTGACGTGTCGTAACAGTTTTGGGGGCTTGGGTCCATGATTTGGACAGGATTAGACCGATCCAGTCTGAGACTTGGAACAGATGTGAACAAATTTGGTGGACAAAAGACCCCAGCAGATTTACACACTGTGCCCTAGATCTTTGAATAGAAGGTAGGTGAGACAATTTGCTCAATTTTGGTTACTTGTGGTTGGTTAAATTAAAAGTGGGGGAAATGGCTCTTAAGATTGCGAGAGAGGTTCTGGGATTTTGAAGATGCGTCCCAAATTTGCCAAGGAAGTTTAGAAAGACAGAGGAAAGCCATACTTTTTAGAGTTTTCAAATAGCTTAACTGGGGACAACAGGAAAGCTGAAATTGTAACGGAGTTGGTCAAGCACTTGGGTGTATCAGAGAAACAGCCAAGTGAAGGAGAGGCAGAACATCTGAAATTGCAAATGGAATTAGAAGATAAAAAATGGAACGAAGAGCCATGAGAGGATAGAGAGAGAGACAGACAGAGAGAGACAGGGAGAGAGAGGGGGAGAGACAGAGAGAAAGAGAGAGAGAGAGACAGGGAGAGAGAGAGGGAGGGAGGGAGAGAGAGAGAGAGAGGGAGAGAGAGAGAGGGAGAGAGAGAGAGACAGGGAGAGAGAGGGAGGGAGAGAGAGAGGTGGAGAGAGAGAGAGGGAGAGAGAGGGGGAGACACAGAGAGAAAGAGAGAGAGAGAGACAGGGAGAGAGAGGGGGATACACAGAGAGAAAGAGAGAGACAGGGAGAAAGGGGGGAGAGACAGAGAGAAAGAGAGAGAAAAAGACAGGGAGAGAGAGGGGGAGAGACAGAGAGAGAGACAGGGAGAGAGAGGGGTGACACAGAGAGAAAGAGAGAGAGAGAGACAGGGAGAGAGAGGGGGAGAGACAGAGAGAAAGAGAGAGAGAGAGACAGGGAAAGAGAGGGGGAGACACAGAGAGAAAGAGAGAGAGAGAGAGAGAGACAGGGAGAGAGAGGGGGAGACACAGAGAGAAAGAGAGAGAGAGAGAGAGAAAGAAAGAGAGAAAGAGAGAGAGAGAACGAGACAGAGAGAGACAGGGAGAGTGAGGGGGAGAGACAGAGAGAAAGAGAGAGAGAGGGAGAGACAGGGAGAGACAGAGAGAGAGAGGGAGAGACAGGGAGAGAATGGGGAGAGACAGAGAGAGAGAGGGAGAGACAGGGAGAGAGAGGGAGAGAGAGGGTGAGAGAGGGAGAGAGAAAGAGAGAAAAAGAGAGAGAGAGATAGAGAGAAAAAGAGAGAGGGAGAGACAGGGAGAGGGAGGGGGAGAGACAGAGAGAAAGAGAGAGATAGGGAGAAAGAGAGAGAGGGAGGTAAAAAGGAAGAGAGGGGGGAGAAACAGAGAGAAACAGGGAAAGAGAGAAAGAGAGAGAGAGGGAGGATAAAAGGGAGAGAAGGTTCTTAACTGAGCAAAGAGAGACAGAAGAAAGGAAGAGAAAGGGAGAGGGAATTTGAATTTCAGAAGTTGCGAATTAGTAAGGAAAATCAAGTTAACAGGATGGAGATGAGGACAAGAGATAGTGATGTATATAATATGTTAAAACATTGCCACATTTTGATGAGAAAGATGTTGAAGCCTTCTTTATTTCATTTGAAAAGTTGGCTAGGGAGATGGAGTGGTCAGGGAACTTGCGGATAATGCTAGTTCTGTCTAAGCTGGTAGGCAGACCCAGTGAGTTATTCAACGCGCTGTCAGATGAGGGGGGTCAGGAGATTATGCAGATGTCAAACAGGCTATTTTGAGTGCTGATTGATTGGTACCCGAAGCATATAGACAGCAGTCCAGAAAGAAAACGGAGGAACCAGGTCAGACTTACGTTGAGTTCAAAAGAATTAAACTTAGCCAATGTTGATAGATGGGTGCAGGCCTTAAAAATAGATAAGACCTTTGAGGCTCTAAGAGAGATTATTCTGCTGGAGGAGTTTAAACACTCACTTCCAGAGATGATAAGAATTCATGTATTTGAACAGAAAGTTTCAGAAGTGAGAAGTGTCAGAGATGGCAGATGAAAATGCGTTGGTGTATAAGGCAAAACGTAGCTTCCAGAAATGGGATCCTGTTCAGATGGACCAATGGGCTGAGGAGTCGCAGACAGAGTTTAATTTAAACAAATGCGAGGTGCTGCATTTTGGAAAAGCAAATCTTAGCAGGACTTATACACTTAATGGTAAGGTCCTGGGGAGTGTTGCTGAACAAAGAGACCTTGGAGTGCAGGTTCATAGCTCCTTGAAAGTGGAGTCGCAGGTAGATAGGATAGTGAAGGAGGTGTTTGGTATGCTTTCCTTTATTGGTCAGAGAATTGAGTACAGTAGTTGGGAGGTCATGTTGAGGCTGTACAGGACATTGGTTAGGCCTCTGTTAGAATATTGCGTGCAATTCTGGTCTCCTTCCTATCGGAAAGATGTTGTGAAAAGATTTACAAGGATGTTGCCAGGGTTGGAGGATTTGAGCGACAGGGAAAGGCTAAACAGGCTGGGGCTGTTTTCCCTGGAGTGTCGGAGGCTGAGGGGGTGACCTTATAAAGGTTTATAAAATCATGAGGAGCATGGATAGGGTAAATAGACAAGGTCTTTTCCCCCTGGGGTGGGGGAGCCCAGAACTAGAGGTTTATAAAATCATGAGGGGGGCATGGATAGGGTAAATAGACAAGGTCTTTTCCCCCTGGGGAGGGGGAGCCCAGAATTAGAGGTTTATAAAATCATGAGGGGGGCATGGATAGGGTAAATAGACAAGGTCTTTTCCCCCTGGGGTGGGGGAGTCACGAATTAGAGGGCACAAGCTTAGGATGAGAGGGGAAAGATATAAAAGAGACCTAAGGGACAACTTTTTCATGCAGAGGATGGTGCATGGTTTGGAACGAGCTGCCAGAGGAAGTGGTGGAGGCTGGTACAATTACAGCTTTTAAAAGGCTTCTGGATGGGTATATGAATAGGAAGGGTTGAGAGGGATATGGGCCAAGTGCTGGCAAATGGGACGAGATTAGTTTAGGATAACTGGTCGGCACAGATGAGTTGGTCCGAAGGGTCTGTTTCTGTGCTGTACATGTCTATGTATCTATGTAAGAATTTCATCCTGTGAGGGATGGAAATTGGGAGAAGGGGAAATCCTACATTACAAGACAAAGAGTAGGGCACACTGGGAGTAGTTTACCTCAGGTGAAAAAAGAAGGCCAAGACGGTGGAGAGGAGGTGAAAGGCCTCAGGTGGTCCCACTGTGGTCAAGTGGGACCTGTAAAGTCGCAGTGTTGGTCGTTGAAGAAAGGCATTGTGGGAAAAGATGTGGTAAAAGAGGCTAAGCCAGTGGCATTAGCGAAAGTAGTGAAGGAAACCCCCAAGAAAATCCGAGGACCTGCAGGAGAGTGCTCAGCTTAGGCCAGGGCTGGGTATAGAGTTCACCTCTGTAGGCTAAGTTTACTTCGGAAGAGCAGGGGGAGAAGGGATAAAAAAAATTATAATTTTGAGAGACACAGGATCTAATCAGTCTCTAATAGTAAGAGATGATCTTATTTGCACTGTTTCTGACATGTTATCTGAGAGAGTGGTGATTTGCGGGAGAGGTGGACAGAAGTTTAGCGTTCCCCTACGTAAGATCAGGTTGGAGTGCCAACTCAAGACTGGGGAAGTAACAGTGGGAGTGATTGACAGAGTGTCCATTCCAGGAATACAGTTTGTTCGTGGCAATGATTGGGCTGGATCCAAGGTGGGGGGGGGACCCCCCCCCCCCTTGTTATGGAGAAGCCAGAACTAGAGGGAACTGAGAATTTAAAAGATAAATACCCTGGAATTTATCCAGACTGTGTAGTAACAAGATCCCACTATCATAAGACACAGCAAGAAGCAAAAACTAAAGAGAAAGATGAAGGAGTTGAGGTTCAGTTAGCGGACATCCTGTTTGATGTAATGGTGCAGGTAGAGGGTACGGGCAGGAGTGTTTAGCCCTGAAAGGCTAATGGACTTACAACAGAAAGATGAGATAATAAAAGATATATATGTTGACACATACTCAGTAAAGTAATCAGAAGGTATTCCTAAGGTTTATTATCTTTTAAGATAGAATCCTAAAACGAAAATGGAGATTATGGCAGGTTAGTGCTGAGCAGAAGCTTGGCATCACAGTGGCGCAGTGGTTAGCACTGCTGCCTCACAGTGCCAGGGGCCTAGGTTCGATTCTAGCATTGGGCGACTGTCTGTGTGGAGTTTGCACAGTCCAAAGATGTGCAGGTCAGGTGAATTGGCCACGATAAATTGCCCGTAGTGTTAGGTGCATTCGCTAGAGGGAAATGGGTCTGGGTGGGTTGGAGGGTCGGTGTGGACTTGTCGGGCTGAGGGGCCTGTTTCTACACTGTAGGGAATGTAATCTAACAAAAAAGTGCACCAGATTGTGTTACCGGTAGTACATAGACATGGGTAGCACGCGAATCACCTAGCTGTGAGGGAGACTCAGGCTAAGGTACAAAAGCACTTCTATTGGCCTGGACTGCACAAGGATGTACATAGAACATAGAACAGTACAGCACAGAACAGGCCCTTCAGCCCACGGTGTTGTGCCGACCATTGATCCTCATGTGTGCACCCTCAAATTTCTGTGACCAAATGGATGTGGTTAAATTTTGCCGTACATGTCACACGTGCCCAATGGTAGGTAAGCCACAGGTGGTAATAAGATCAGCATCTTTGTTGCCGATTCCTGCATTTGAAGACCCTTCCACTGTATAGTATTGAGTACAGGAGTTGGGAGGTCATGTTGCGGCTGTACAGGACATGGGTTAGGCCCACTGTTGGAATATTGCGTGCAATTCTGGTCTCCTTCCTATCGGGAAAGATGTTGTGAAACTTGAAAGGGTTCAGAAAAGATTTACAAGGATGTTGCCAGAGTTGGAGGGTTTGAGATATAGGGAGAGGCTGAACAGGCTGGGGCTGTTTTCCCTGGAGCATTGGAGGCTGAGGGGTGACCTTATAGAGGTTTATAAAATCATGAGGGGGGCATGGATAGGATAAATAGACAAGGTCTTTTCCCCCTGGGGTGGGGGAGCCCAGAACTAGAGGTTTATAAAATCATGAGGGGGACATGGATAGGGTAAATAGACAAGGTCTTTTCCCCCTGGGGTGGGGGAGCCCAGAACTAGAGGTTTATAAAATCATGAGGGGGCATGGATAGGGTAAATAGACAAAGTCTTTTCCCTGGGGTGGGGGAGCCCAGAACTAGAGGGGCATAGATTTAGGGTGAGAGGGGAAAGATATAAGAGAGACCTAAGGGGCAACGTTTTCACACAGAGGGTGGTACGTGTATGGAATGAGCTCCCAGAGGATATGGCAGAGGCTGGTACAACTGCAACATTTAAGAGGCATCTGGAAGGGTATGTGAATAGGAAGGGTTTGGAGGGATATGGGCCGGGTGCTGGCAGGTGGGACTAGATTGGGTTGGGATACCTGGGTCGGCATGGACAGGTTGGGCCGAAGGGTCTGTTTCCATGCTGTACATCTCTACGACTCTATGAGGTCCCCTCCCTAAAACTAAAAGTTGGAACCAGTACCTGCTAACCACAATGGGTGTGTCTACCAGATTTCCGGAGGCAATTCCAGCATGGAGTATTCAGGCAAAAAGGGTGGTAGAGGAATTAGTAGCTTTCCTTACTTGGTATGATCTACCCAGTGAGATTCAGTTAGACCAAGGGTCTGCTTTAATGCTGGGCTGTGTAAGGAAGTCATGGATAGCTTAGGCACACAACATTTTAAAGCAAGTGTACCATTCTGAATCCCAGGGAGCTTTGGCATCAGACCCTGAAGACCATGTTAAGAACGCACTGCTGGATTACCCAAATGATTGGGATAAAGGTATCTCATTCGGATTGTTGACCGTTAGGGATGCCCCAAGTTAATCAACTCAGTTTACTCCCTTAGAGTTAACATTCGGCCATGAAGCGAGAGCCCCTTTGAAATTAATTAAAGAAACATTGACAGGACCAATGTCGGAGATCTCACACTTGGATTATGTATCTGAAGTGAGGGAGAGATTAAACTGGGTACGTGATGTAGCTAAACAGCATTTGAAGAGGGCACAGCATAGAATGAAGCAGGTGGGAGATAAAAACTCGAAAGTTTGGATGTTTTCCCATGGGGATCATGTATTAATATTGTTACCAGTGGCAGGAGATCCCTTCAAAGCCAGGTTTAGTGGTCCCGATCAAATTGAGAAGAAGTTGAGTCAGGTAAACTGCCTGGTAAAGAAGCCAGTTAGAAAAAACGGTGTCAGGGATGTCGTATGTTGAAACCTTACTATAAGAGGCAGGGAACTGGAGAAATAGGTGTTAGGTAGAGCCCTGCAGAGTGAGGAATCATATCCAGATATCATGGAGTTTGATGCACCTCAAAATATGTGAAACAATGAGGAAGTCCTTGAGGTGTGGGATAGGTTAGTGAGCAATCTCAGGAACAAAGAACTCAGTTGAAAGGTTGTTGAAGCAGTATGAGGACATATGCAAGAATAAGATGTGGAGGATTAATACAGTGGAAGTAGGAAATGCTATTCCAATTAAACAACACCCCTACAGACTCAATCCTCCCAAAGCCACACAGGTCCAGAAGGAAGTGGATGCGATGCTCAACGAAGATACCAACAAAGAGTCAGAGTGAGTGGAGTTTGCCGATCGTGTTAGTTCCAAAACCTGACAGGACTGAACGATTTTGTGTGGACTATCGGAAGGTCAAAGCCGTAACAAAATCCAACTCACACCCCATGCCAAGATTGGAGGACTATATAGAGAAAGTCGGACAAGCCAGTTACATCACAGAGTTAGATTAGATTCCCTACAGCGCGGAAACAGGCCCTTCAGCACAACCAGTCCACACCAACCCTCCAAAGAGTAACCCACCCAGTCCCATTTCCCTCTGACTAATGCACCGAACACTACAGGCAATTTATCATGGCCAATTCACCTGACCTGCACTATGGGAGTAAACCCACGCAGACACGGGGAGAATGTGCAAACTCCACACAGACAGTCGCCCGAGGCTGGAATCAAACCTGGGACCCTGGCGCTGTGAGGCAGCAGCGCTAACCACTGGACCACCATCAGTTGGACTGAAAATGAAAGAAGTTTCTGTATTTGTAACCCCAAATGGGCTATAACAATTCAAAGTGATGCCTTTTAGAATGAAGAACCCACCAGCCACATTCCAAAAACCCATGAATAGAGTTGTGGCTGAATTAACAAACTGTGCAGTCTATCTGGATGATGCAATAATATTTAGCAGATCATGGACAGATCACATGCTAAGTTGGTAGAGCACTTTGAACGATTACAAGTAGCAAAACTGGTAATAAACTTAACGATAACAGAATTTGCGAAGACAGAGGTGACATTCTTAGGACATAAAATCGATCATGGAAGGTTGACCCCAAGGAACATCAAGACAGAGACCATCGAGAAATGTCCACACCCAACCTCAAAAGAAAGTGATGCTTCAAGTTTTGGGACTAAACAGATTCTGCGGGAAGTCTGTCGCAAGCTTTAGCAGTGTGGTGACACCGCGAACAGATTTTGATTAGATGAGATCAGATTACTTACAGTGTGGAAACAGGCCCTTCGGCCCAACAAGTCGACACCGACCGGCCGAAGCGCAACCCACCCAGACCCATTCCTCTACATGTACCCCTTCACCTAACACGAGGGGCAATTTAGCACGGCCAACTCAGCTAACCTGCACATCCTCTTTGGGTTGTGGGAGGAAACCGGAGCACCCAGAGGAAGCCCACGTAACAATGTAACATTGGCTGTGAAATGGGATACCTGAGTTTTGGTCGCTGTTTTGACAACGATTCAAATTTAACCAGTCAGTTTACATTATGCCCCATGATACTAAAACCAAATCGCGTTTGAATGTATTGTTTTGCCAACAATGAACCAATGAGACGATCTGATGTGCAAACTCCACACACTAAAGAAGAGCATATAATTTCAGTGGAAGCACTTGATAATTTAAAAGTAGTATTAACCACTGCACCAGTTTTAGCTACACCAAAGTTTGTGAGACCCTTCCAAGTTGCAATCGAGGTTGGCGACATTGGAGTTGGGGCTGCACTGCTACACGAAGGTGATGATGGGATTGAAAGGCCGATTGGCTACTTTTCAAAGAAACTCAGCACCCACCAGAGAAAATACTCCACCATCGAAAAAGAATTATTGAGTCTGGCACTGACCTTACGTTTTTTGAATGTTTATGTGACAAACAATGTGTCAGAGACAGTTGCGTACACTGACCATAATCCTCTGACGTTCTTGGAAGGATTTAAAGACAAAAATATGACACTTATGTTACATACTTTTAATTTACAAATCGTATTTGTCGTGGGTTGGAAAACTGTGATAGCAGATGCGTTATCGTGGATTTAAAGGAAAAAGTGCAGATAAGCTTGGACAGATTCCAATGTTATACATACATATGTGTGCAGAAATTAATAGGAACTTAGATTAATAACCTATGTATTTCATTGTAATGGGATTAAAAATTAGAAAGAAATGAAGCTATCTTTTCATTATGATGGTTCATTTTTTCTTAGAGGGGGAGGTGTTATGAATTTGAAGGTGTGTGCTGTACCTTTAAGAGAGCGTGAATGCTGTTCTGAACTGAGAGTTTACAAGCCCCTGTGTGTATATGACCAGATAGCAGCTACAGAGTGCACTGGAAAATCGAAAATATGTAACATTGGCTGTGAAATGGGATACCTGAGTTTTGGTCGCTGTTTTGACAACGATTCAAATTTAACCAGTCAGTTTACATTATGCCCCATGATACTAAAACCAAATCGCGTTTGAATGTATTGTTTTGCCAACAATGAAACCAATGAGACGATCTGATGTTGGGGATGTAAAAATGCAGGCATTTTGAAAATTTCAGACAGAGCAACTGTCATCAACACAGATACAAGAAATTGAGAAACACTCTCTATCAAAGGTACCTTTTCATATGAAACATATTTACAGCAAAAACAAAGAAGATGACCCAGGGAGATCTTCAGCTGGGAGAAGACAGACATCGAAGATGACAGCTGCGGTGTGGTTTTGAAATTAAGTTGATGTAATTTTAATAAGTGTTTTATTGGAACAGTATATTGTTATAGAGTTGGAGGCAGGTAATAAGATGTTAAGTGAAAGGGGGGCTTAGAGTTGTGAGTAGATGTTTAATGTTCACTTTTAGAGTTAAAGAATAGCTTTTTTGGGAGTTTTCTGTCACTCGTAATTTAACATGTTACGAGGCGAGGTGAACTTTTCTGGATGTTTGGTTTAATTAACAGAAGGGTTCACTGCCGTGTCGTAACACAAGGAATAAGTCAGAAATGTGATGGACCACTCTCCTCTTGCACTGGATGAGTGCTGCTCCAACAACACTCAGGAAACTGGACTCCATCCTGAACAAAGCAGGCACACTGTTCACCACGTTAGACATTCTTTCTGCTCGTCACCATCACATAGTAACAGCAGTAACATGGTCACAATATTAGATTAGATTCCCTACAAGTCCACACCGACCCTCCACAGAGTAACCCACCCAGAATCATTCCCTTACCCTATATTTACCCCTGACCAATGCACCTAACACTATGGGCAATTTAGCATGTCCAATCAGCCTGGCCTGCGTACCTTTGGATTGTGGGAGGAAACCAGTGCACCCGGAGGAAATCCATGCAGACACAGGGAGAAGTGCAAACTCCACACAGTTACCTGAGTCTGGAATCAAACCTAGGTTCCTGGCGCTGTGAGGCAGCAGTGCTAACCACTGAGCCTCTGTGCCGCCCTACGTATACTGCAGAAGTTAACGTAACCTCCTTTTCGAGCACTTTCTGAATATGCAACCTCTCCCACCAAAAAAAAGGTTAAAGGCAAAATGCTCCCGGGCGCTCCATCAGTTGTAAATTCCTTCCAAACCAAACATCACCTTGATGAGAGTTTCCTCGAATTTTCTGACTGACTGTCCCGGCCTCTGAGGCCCAAGTGTGGCAGTGAGTTCTAGAACCAGAAGTCAACGCTGTAAGATCTGGGTGCTGCACAGGACGCCAAGGAGCTGCACTGATCCATATTGATCCAACCATATTGCCGTTCCTTCACTGTCCCCAAGTCAAAGTCCAGGAACCCTCTTCCTGACAGCACCTGTGGATACCCCTATTGCCCTATGGACTCCAGCAAGACAGCTCACTAATAACTTCTTCAAGGCAATTGGTGAGAGGCAATAAATGCCACCTTTGCCAGCGTCGTCCTTCTTCAATGAAAGAACAAATACTAAACCCCATTCCTCCTGACCCTGATGGTCTTACCCTTGCCCTTCTTAGGACCCAGAATGGATTGATGCCCACAGCCACAATATTCGATTAGATTCCCTACAGTGTGGGAACAGGCCCTTCGGCCCAACAAGTCCACACCGACCAGGATGGGGGTGGCACGGTGGGTCAGCGGTTGCCATCACTGCCTCACGGCGCCAGGGACCCAGGTTCCATTCCATCCTCGGGGCAACTTCCTGTGTGGAGTTTGCACATTCTCCCCATATCTGCCTGGGTTTCCTCCCACAGTCCAAAGTTCTGCAGGTTAGGGTGGATTGGCCGTGCTAAATTGTTCCCATAGTGCCCATGGATGTGCAGGTTAGGATGGATTGGCCGTGCTAAATTGTCCCCGTAGTGCCCAGGGATGTGCAGGTTAGGGTGGATTGACCGTGCTAAATTGTCCCCGTAGTGCCCAGGGATGTGCAGGTTAGGGTGGATTGGCCGTGCTAAATTGTCCCCGTAGTGCCCAGAGATGTGCAGGTTAGGGTGGATTGGCCGTGCTAAATTGTCCCCGTAGTGCCCAGAGATGTGCAGGTTAGGGTGGATTGGCCGTGCTAAATTGTCCTGTAGTGCCCAGGGATGTGCAGGTTAGGGTGGATTGGCCGTGCTAAATTGTCCCTGTAGTGCCCAGGGATGTGCAGGTTAGGGTGGATTGGCCGTGCTAAATTGTCCCGTAGTGCCCAGGGATGTGCAGGTTAGGGTGGATTTGCCGTGCTAAATTGTCCCCGTCGTGTCCAGGGATGTGCAGGTCAGGCTGGTTTGGCCGTGCTAAATTGTCCCCGTAGTGCCCAGGGATGTGCAGGTTAGGATGGATTGGCCGTGCTAAATTGTCCCCATAGTGCCCAGGGATGTGCAGGTTAGGGTGGATTGGCCGTGCTAAATTGTCCCCGTAGTGCCCAGGGATGTGCAGGTCAGGGTGGTTTGGCCATGCTAAATTGTCCCCGTAGTGCCCAGGGATGTGCAGGTTAGCGTGGATTGGTCGTGCTAAATTGTCCCCGTAGTGCCCAGGGATGTGCAGGTCAGGGTGGTTTGGCCGTGCTAAATTGTCCCCGTAGTGCCCAGGGATGTGCAGGTTAGGGTGGATTGGCCGTGCTAAATTGTCCCCGTAGTGCCCAGGGATGTGCAGGTTAGGGTGGATTGGCCGTGCTAAATTGTCCCATAGTGCCCAGGGATGTGCAGGTTAGGGTGGATTGGCCGTGCTAAATTGTCCCCGTAGTGCCCAGGGATGTGCAGGTTAGGGTGGATTGGCCGTGCTAAATTGTCCCGTAGTGCCCAGGGATGTGCAGGTCAGGGTGGTTTGGCCATGCTAAATTGTCCCCGTAGCGTTAGGCGCATTAGTCAGAGGGAAATGGGTCTGGGGTGGGTTACTCTCTGGAGGGTCGGCGTGCTCTCGCTGGGCCGAAGGGCCTGCTTCCACACTGTCGGGGAATCGAATCTAAAACCTCTCAACCGACCGGGGTTTATTCCTGAGAGCCCGGTGCTGTTTGCAATTCTCCTCAGTCGAAGTATTCAAAATGGACTTAGTTCGTAACCTAAAGCTTCACCAAGCAGTGAGCGTAATCATACCATTGGTCTGGGTGTGACAGAATACCTCCCGCTTATCTGAACCACACACGGTCACCAATCAAGAAAAGGCAGCCAGAGCTGCTGGGGCAATATATGAGCAAGTGCGAGGTCTTGCACTTTTAAAAAAAAAGAATACAGGCCTGGACTATTTCTTTAAACGGTGAGAAAATTCATAAAGTACAAAGGGATCTGGGAGTGCTAGTTCAGGATTCTCTAAAAGGTTAACTTGCAGGTTGAGTCCGTGATTAAGAAAGCAAATGTAATGTTGTCATTTATCTCAAGAGGGTTGGAATGTAAAAGCAGCTTCTGAGAATTTATGAAGCTGTATTTAGTCGCCTTTTTCGAATACTGTGTCCAGTTTTGGGCCCCCGCACCTCAGGAAGGACATACTGGCACTGGAGCGTGTCCAGCTGAGATTCACACGGATGCTCCCTGGAATGGTAGGCCTAACCCATGATGATGGCACAGTGGCACGGTGGCACAGTGGTTAGCACTGCTGCCTCGCAGCGCCAGAGACCCGGGTTCAATTCCCGACTCAGGCGACTGACTGTGTGGAGTTTGCACGTTCTCCCCGTGTCTGCGTGGGTTTCCTCCGGGTGCTCCGGTTTCCTCCCACAGTCCAAAGATGTGCAGGTTAGGTGAATTGGCCATACTAAATTGCCCGTAGTGTTAGGTAAAGGGTAAATGTAGGGGTATGGGTGGGTTTCGCTTCGGCGGGTCGGTGTGGACTTGTTGGGCCGAAGGGCCTGTTTCCGCACTGTAATCTAATCTAATCTAATGATCAGCTGAGGATCCTGGGATTGTATTCATTAGAGTTTAGAAGGATGAGAGGGAGACTGAATAGGAACTTACAAGATAACGCGTGGCTTAGAAAGGGTGGACGCTGGGAATTTGTTTTACGTCAGGCGGGGGGGAGACTAGGACCCGTGGGCACAGGCTTAAAATTAGAGGGGGGTCAATTTAGAACGGAAATAGGGAGACATTTCTTCAGCCGGAGAGTGGTGGGCCATGGAGCGCAGTGGAGGCCAGGGGTGTTGCGGGGCGTGGATAGTGTAAATAGACAAAGTCTTTTCCCTGGGGTCAGGGAGTCCAGAACTAGAGGCATAGGTTTAGGGTGACAGAGAGGAAAGATATAAGAGACCTAAGGGGCAACTTTTTCACACAGAAGGTGGAACGTGTATGGAATGAGCTGCCAGAGGAAGTGGTGGAGGCTGGTACAATTGCAACATTTAAGAGGCATTTGGATGGGTATATGAATAGGAAGGGTTTGGAGGGATATGGGCCGGGTGCTGGCAGTTGGGACTACATTGGGTTGGGACATCTGGTCGGCATGGACGGGTTGGACCGAAGGGTCTGTTTCCGTGCTGTACATCTCTATGACTCTCAGTGGCAGAGATTAATAAATTCTTGATCTCGCAAGAAATTAAGGGATACGGGGAGAGTGCGGGTAAGTGGAGTTGAAAAGCCCATCAGCCATGATTGAATGGCGGAGTGGAGTTGATAGGCCGAATGGTCTTGCTTCCACTTCTATATCTTATGGTCTTATAGCCATTCACTGACAGCGATGGTAATGCAGCTAACTCTTTCAGTCAGAAACAAACTGAAACCACAGCAGCTAGCTGAATTCAGATTAACTGCAGTTACAAAGACTGGACACAGACTAACTAGGACAAAGACCTACGGATTCCGGAGATCGGGATCAAAAAACAGAAAATCCTGGAGAAACTCAGCATTGATAGAGAGAAAGCAAAGTTAACACTTAGTGACCCTTCTTCAGCTGAGAAACGGGAGTGAAATTCACATTGGGCGGGCGGTGGGGGGGGGGGGGGGGGGGGGGGGGGGGGGGGGAAGGGTTTGAGACAGATAGATGGAGATAGAGTCCAGGTGGAGATGGGCGGCATGGTGGCTCAGTGGTTAGCACTGCTGCCTCACGGCGCCAGGGACCCAGGTTCAATTCCCGCCTCAGGCAACTGTCTGTGTGGAGTTTGCATGTTCTCCCCGCGTCTGCGTGGGTTTCCTCCCACAGTCACAAAGCTGTTGCTGGTCAGGTGAACTGGCCATGCTAAATTGCCCGTAGTGTTAGGTGCATTAGTCAGGGGTAAATGTAGGGGAATGGTTCTGGGGTGGGTTTCTCGACGGTGGGTCAGTGTGGACTTGTTGGGCCGAAGGGCCTGTTCCCGCGCTGTATGGAATCTAATCTAAAAGAGGAAAGAAAGTTAGTAAGCCAGGGAATAAGAAAAAGGGGGGCCATAATGTGGGATGTCGAGGCGGGTTAAGTACAAGGAACATAGAAACGTACAGCACAGAACAGGCCCTTTGGCCCAAGATGCTTTGCCGAGGTTTAATCCTAACGTAAAATTTAGTAACTTAGCCTACGCACCCCTCAACTCACTGCTCTCCATGTGCATGTCCAGCAGTCGCTTAAATGTCCCCAATGACTCTGCTTCCACCACCACCGCTGGCAACACATCCCATGCATTCACAACTCTCTGAGTAAAGAACCTACCTCTGACGTCTCCTTTATACCTTCCTCCTGATACCTTCAAACTATGACTCCTCGTACCAGTCAGTCCTGCCCTGGGGAAAAGTCTCTGGCTATTGACTCTATATGTTCCTCTCATTATCTTGTACAGCTCGATCAGGTCTCCTCTCTTCCTCCTTCTCTCCAGAGAGAAAGTTCCGAGCTTATTCAACCTTTCGTCATAAGGCAAGCCCGCCAGTCCAGGCAGCATCCTGGTAAACCTTCTTTGTACCCTCTCTCAAAGCCTCTGTATCTTTCCTATAGTAGGGCGACCAGAACTGGACACAATATTCCAAGCGTGGTCTCACCAGGGACTTGTAGAGCTGCAGCAAAACCTCGAGGCTCTTAAACTCAATCCCTCTGTTAATGAAAGCCAAAACACCATATGCTTTCTTAACAACCCTGTCCACTTGAGTGGCAAATTTGAGGGATCTATGTACTTGCACGTCCAGATCCCTCTGCTCCTCCACACTGCCAAGAAGTTTGTTACAGGCTGAGGGGAGTTGGATGATCAGGATTACATAAATTGGAATTAAATATACGGGGGTATGAGAAACTGCAGAGTCTGGGTGAGGGGAGTGAGATTAATTGCACGTAACATGACTGGTATTTGACTTCCCTTATATCTCTCTTCATCTAACCGTGCATTGTACGGCAATGGGGCCCAATTCCTGGGTACCATGACGTCCCACATTCCTGCAGTATGGTCTTCCCCCTGGATGTTCCATACAGAGGACAATGACCTTGTCCCTGTGAACCTGCATCCTAGATTCTGGATTAGTGATGAAAGGCTGGTGAAGGGCTTTTGCTCGAAACGTCGATTTTACTGCTCCTCGGGTGCTGCCTGAACTGCTGTGCTTTTCCAGCAGCACCGATCCAGAATCTGGTTCCCAGCATCTGCAGACAATCCTTTTACCTGCCTCATCGAGCATGGCCTTGTCACTGGGGTGCCACATCCTGAAGCATCGATCTGATCCTGGTAAACTGGTGCCTGGGAAAAGAAACTATGCCTGGGACACTCCTACAGCGCCATGGCATTGTCCGTGGGATTGTCCATCTTGGATCCTGTCTCTTGGTTTCTTCATCCTTAGTCTGATTTAGTCTGAAGTATTCTAATCCTGGGAGTTTGGCTTCTCTCCCCCTGGGGTCCTGCACCCAACTGCTCTCTCCCTGGGGTCTACCCTTGGCCATTCCCTTTCCTTTGGCTATCAAGTGGCCTCTTTAGTCACGAAATTCCTGTGCTCAGCCTCTCTCTCTCCTTGGGATTTTGGCCTTTCTCCCTGGATTCTGCATGTAGCCTCTCTCTCCGGGATCCTGCACTCAGTCAGCCAGGGATCTCCTTGGATACTGTCTTTGCCAGTGGTGGAATGGTTTCGAGTATATCATCGGTTAGGCCACTGTTGGAATATTGCGTGCAATTCTGGTCTCCTTCCTATTGGAAAGGTGTGGTGAAACTTGAAAGGGTTCAGAAAAGATTTACAGGGATGTTGCCAGGGTTGGAGGGTTTGAGCTACAGGGAGAGGCTGAACAGGCTGGGGCTGTTTTCCCTGGAGCGTCGGAGGCTGAGGGGTGACCTTATAGAGGTTTACAAAATTATGAGGGGCATGGATAGGGTAAATAGGCAAAGTCTTTTCCCTGGGGTCAGGGAGTCCAGAACTAGAGGGCATAGGTTTAGGGTGAGAGGGGAAAGATATAGAGGAGACCTAAGGGGCAGCTTTTTCACGCAGAGGGTGGTACGTGTATGGAATGAGCTGCCAGAGGAAGTGGTGGAGGCTGGTACAACTGCAACGTTTAAGAGGCTTTTGGATGGGTATATGAATAGGAAGGGTTTGGAGGGATATGGGCCTGGTGCTGGCAGGTGGGACCAGATTGGGTTGGGACATCTGGTCGGCATGGACGGGTTGGACCGAAGGGTCTGTTTCCGTGCTGGACGCCTCTATGACTCTATGGCACGATTTCCTTTTGCAGAGCGACGTCAGAGATGGGCATCTTCATGCACAGCTGCCCGTTTCTGTTGCGAGTCCCCCGTGCCTTCCTCCAGAAAGCCGGCCGATCTCTGTCCATCTATGTTCAACACTGTCCGGCGATGTCTCGCAGCCTGGTGACTACAAGTGCCCACCTACAGTGGGTAAAAGAGAAGGACCCAGCTGGTAAGACTGCGGGCAAAGGGCGACCTCTTTTTCCTATTCACACGTGGGAATCGTTGGCTCACCAGAATTTATTGTCCATCCCGAGCTGCACTTGAATTGAGAGGTTTGCTAGGCCATTTCAGAACGCAGTTCAGAGTCAACGACCTTGTTAGAGTCTGGAGTCACGTGTAGGCCCTGGCCTAGTTTCCTTCCCCCAAAACCAGACGATCCAATAATGGTTTCATGGTCATCAGCAGAATCTTAATTCCAGGTTTCTTTTTAAATTGAATTCGAATTCCACCATCTATCATTTGGCGGGATTTGAACCCAGGTCCCCAGGATGTTAACTGGGTTTCTGAATTTAATAGACTAGTCATAATACCAAATGAGGCCATCGCCAAGCCCACCATCCCAATCCCTTTCTAAACTCATGCTGGGTTTCTAGAATCTGGGCATCTTTTTCTAAGTAATCCTTAACTGATTTCCACAGATTGATTTATCTATAAAAATTCTCAGGGTGGGATCAGATACACAGTAAAATTCCCTCGACACTGTCCTCGTCAAACACTCTCAGGACAGGAACAGCAGAAGCAAATATCTCTGTGCATTGTCTTGACGAAATACTCCCAGGAGAGGTATTGCACGTCATTAGATGTAGAGTGAATCTCCGCACTGTCCCCCACAAACTACTCCAAGGGCAGCTGCAGCAGAGGAGTAGATTAACCAGCAAAGCTCCTCTACACTGACCCTCCTAAACTATCCCAGGAGAGAGACAGTACGGGGTTAGGTACAGAGTAAAGTTCCCCCTATACTGTCTCTAACACTCCCATGGTAGGCGCAACATGGGCTGAGATACAGAGAAAAGTGTCCCCTACACTGCCCATAGTAATGCTGCTCTTTCAACGCTCAATTGAACACTTTACAAAGAACAAAGACAGTGTACAGCCCAGGAACAGGCCCTTCGGCCCTCCAAGCCTGAGCTGATCCAAATCCACCTATCACCCAATTCCTAAGCATCTGCATCCCTCTGCTCCCCCACCTCCTCAGGCACATCTTAAATGGATCTACCGTGCCTGCCTCTACCACCCCCTGCTGGCAACGCGTTCCAGGTGCCCACCACCCTCTGTGTGAGGTACTTGCCGCGTGTGTCCCCTTTAAACATTTCACCTCTCACCTTGAAAGTGTGACCTCTCGTTATTGAATCCTTCACAAGAAAAGCTTGTCTCTATCCGCCCTGTCTATGATTTGGTAAACCTCAATCAGGTTCCCCCTCAATCTCCTTTTTTCCTGATGGAAACAATCCGAACCGACTCAACCTCTCGGGGGGTACTCTCCCCCGAAACCAACTATGTAGGGTTGACGCCCTGTTTGATACTTAGCAATGCCAATAACTGAGGTCCCTAAGCCAGTAACGACACTATACAGTACTGCATTGAATGTGACGTTGCTGATAAGCTCTCTGTTATCATGAGATAAACTTAAAAGAGTTAAGTTGGAGCTGTTGTTCCTGTTTAACACACGTGCAGTGCCTTGACGTACTTTTGACGTTCAGTTTCAGGTCAGGGAACTCCGAGTACCTCACGGTTTTCCCTTCCGAAGGCAGAGGTTCCGTTGCCCGACCAAACTGCTGCACCCAATGCTAACTGTCCTTTTGTGGAATGGGAGATCAAAAGGGTCATTCGCAAAGCAAGTCTGGCAGTCCAAGAGGATGTGACAGGTACTAGGCCTCAACACGGTGAGAGCGAGCAGTCGTTTGAGAAGTTTAAAAACAAAGGACATCGGTTTTGCACTCCTTCAGTGCCTTTTACAACCGAAGGGTACACCAAAGTCTTTTACATTTACTCTCAATGTCACTTCAGTTTGGTCGCCATTTTGTAACCCCGCAGCCAACTTGACACACATAATTGTACAGTTTCTATAAGACACACCCTCGCTCTTCTCAGCTAGAATAGTCTTAATCCACCCTTGGTGGGATCATGTGCCGTTTTGGTCTGCTTACCTGAGGTAGAAGGTTCTGGCTCTCTCTCTCTCTCTCTCTCTCTCTCTCTCTCGTTCAAGTGCAACAAAGATTCCTGGAATTGCAAGACTGACTTCTGAAGAGACGTCTGAATTGACTTATCAAGGATGGATTAAGACTATTCTAGCTGAGAAGAGCGAGGGTGTGTCTTATAGAAACTGTAAAATTCTAACACGATTAGACACAGGTAAACACAGGGAGATTGTCCCGGAAGACTGGGGATTCTAGAACCAGGGGTCACAGTACAGGACACGCAGTTTGAGGTGATGACAAACTGCGTCATCCAGAGCGTGGTAAGCCTGCGGAATTCTCCAGCACCGAAGGCAGTTCAGGACAACAAGGAGTTAGACGTAGCACTCGGGGCTGAAGGGACAAAAGGGTGTGGGGTAGAAAGGGGACTGAGTTGGATTATCAATGACGATCATTTCCGGCCCAATGGTCTATTATTGTTCATCTCTGTTAAGGTAATGACGAAATTATCCATTTAGTTGGTCAGGAAGGGTTTTTACAATCTTTTTCAAATCGCTTCTAAATATATTTACTCAAATAATTGAGTAGTTTATCCCCTTGTGCAGTAAAACCTAGTCACCAACAAGGCTTGAGTTGACCTGTAGTGAGTAACATTTAAGCCCACAAGTCACAGAGTCATAGAGATATACAGCACAGAAATAGACCCTCGTTCCGACTCCTCCATGTCGACCGCTTTCCATAGAACATAGAACAGTGCAGGCCCTTCGGCCCTCGATGCTATGCCAACCTTTTACCCTACTCTAAGATCAGACTAACTTACATACCCTACATTGTACTATTATCCATGTGCCTCTCCGAGAGTCGCTTAAATGTCCCTAAATGTCTCTGACTCTACTCCCAATGCTGTCAGTGCCTTCCACGCACCCACCATTCTCTGTGTAAAGAACCTCCATCTGACCCTCCTCCAAACACCTTAAAATGATGCCCCCTAGAGATAGCCATTTCCGTCCTGGGAAAAAGTCTCTGGCTATCCACTCAATCTATGCCTCGTTCCACCTCTATTCAGTCACCTCTCACCCTCCTTCACTCCAATGAGAAGAGCCCTAGCTCCCTCAGCCTTGCTTCATAAGACCTGCCCTCCAGGCCAGGCAGTATCCTGGTACATCTCCTCTGCACCCTCTCGAAAGCTTCAACATCCTTCCTATATTGAGGTGACCAGAACTGAACACCATGTTCCAAGTGTGGCCTAACCAGGGCTCTATAGAGCTGCAGCATAACCTCGTGGCTCTTAAACTCAATCCCCCTGCTAATGAAAGCCAACACACCATACGCCTTCTTAACAACCCTGTCAACTTGGGGGGCAATTTTGAGAGATCTATGAATGTGGACCCCCCCAAGATCCCTCTGTTCCTCCACACTGCCATGAATTCTCCTTTAACCCTGTATTCAGCACTCAAATGCGACCTTCCAAAATGAATCACTTCACAATTTTCCAGGTTGAACTCCGCCTGCCACTTCTCAGCCCAGTTCTGCATCCTGTCAATGTCCCGTTGCAACTTACAACAGCCCTCTACTCTATCCACCAACCTTTGTGTCATCAGCAAACTTACTAACCCACCCTTCCGTTTCCTCATCCCAGTCATTTGTAGAAATCACAAAGAGCAGAGCTCCCAGAACCGATCCCTGCGGAAAACCACTGGTCACCGAGCGCCAGGATGAATACTTTCCATCGACTACCACCTTCTGCCTTCTATGGGCCAGCCAATTCTGTATCCAGATAGCCAAATCTCCCTGTATCCCATGCCTCCTTACTTTCTGAATGGAAGTATTCTAAACTAATTTAGTCCCTTTTGCCAGCACTTGGCCCATATCCCTCTAAACCCTTCCCATTCATCTACCCATCCTTATGCCTTTTAAATGTTATCATTGTACCAGCCTCCACCCACCTCCTCAGGCAGCTCATTCCATACCCGTACCACCCTCTGCATGAAAAACTTTTCCTGTCTCACCTTAAACCTATGCCCCTCTAGTTCTGGACTCCCCCACCCCAGGGGGAAAAGACCTTGTCTATTTACCCTATCCATGCCCCCCTCATGATTTTATAAACCTCTAGTTCTGGGCTCCCCCACCCCAGGGGGAAAAGACCTTGTCTATTTACCCTATCCATGCCCCCCTCATGATTTTATAAACCTCTAGTTCTGGGCTCCCCCACCCCAGGGGGAAAAGACCTTGTCTATTTACCCTATCCATGCCCCCCCCCTCATGATTTTATAAACCTCTAGTTCTGGGCTCCCCCACCCCAGGGGGAAAAGACCTTGTCTATTTACCCTATCCATGCCCCCTCATGGTTTTATAAACCTCTGGTTCTGGACTCCCCCACCCCAGGGGGAAAAGACCTTGTCTATTTACCCTATCCACACCCCCCTCATGATTTAATAAACCTCTAGTTCTGGGCTCCCCCTACCCAGGGGGAAAAGACCTTGTCTATTTACCCAATCCATGCCCCCCTCATGATTTTATAAACCTCTAGTTCTGGACTCCCCCACCCCAGGGGGAAAAGACCTTGTCTATTTACTCTATCCATGCCCTCTCATGGTTTTATAAACCTCTAGTTCTGGACTCCCCCACCCCAGGGGGAAAAGACCTTGTCTATTTACCCTATCCATGCCCCCCTCATGATTTTATAAACCTCTAGTTCTGGGCTCCCCCACCCCAGGGGGAAAAGACCTTGTCTATTTACCCTATCCATGCCCCCCTCATGATTTTATAAACCTCTAGTTCTGGGCTCCCCCACCCCAGGGGGAAAAGACCTTGTCTATTTACCCTATCCATGTCCCCCTCATGATTTTATAAACCTCTAGTTCTGGGCTCCCCCACCCCAGGGGGAAAAGACCTTGTCTATTTATCCTATCCATGTCCCCCTCATGATTTTATAAACCTCTAGTTCTGGGCTCCCCCACCCCAGGGGGAAAAGACCTTGTCTATTTACCCAATCCATGTCCCCCCCTCATGAGTTTATAAACCTCTAGTTCTGGACTCCCCCACCCCAGGGGGAAAAGACCTTGTCTATTTACCCTATCCATGTCCTCTCATGGTTTTATAAACCTCTAAAATGTCACCCCTCAGCCTGCAAAGCTGTTTGAAAAATAGCCCCAAAATAAATATTTTTATTTGTTGATGGGATGTGGGCATCATTGACCACGCCCATCCTTGACTGTCCTGGGAATGCTGATTCTGTGCCACTTTCTTGGAATATTGCGTGCAATTCTGGTCTCCTTCCTATCGGAAAGATGTTGTGAAACTTGGAAGGGTTCAGAAAAGATTTACAAGGATGTTGCCAGGGTTGGAGGGTCTGAGCTACAGGGAGAGGCTAAACAGGCTGGGGCTGTTTTCCCTGGAGCATCGGAGGCTGAGGGGTGACCTTATAGAGGTTTATAAAATCATGAGGGGGGGGCATGGATAGGATAAATAGACAAGGTCTTTTCCCCCCTGGGGTGGGGGAGTCCAGAACTAGAGGTTTATAAAATCATGAGGGCGGGGCATGGATAGGGTAAATAGACAAGGTCTTTTCCCCCTGGGGTGGGGGAGCCCAGAACTAGAGGTTTATAAAATCATGAGGGGGGGGGCATGGATAGGGTAAATAGACAAGGTCTTTTCCCCCTGGGGTGGGGGGAGTCCAGAACTAGAGGTTTATAAAATCATGAGGGGGGACATGGATAGGGTAAATAGACAAGGTCTTTTCCCCCTGGGGTGGGGGAGTCCAGAACTAGAGGGCATGGGTTTAGGATGAGAAGGGAAAGATATAAAAGAGACCTGAGGGGCAGCTTTTTCAAAAAGAGGGTGGTGCGGGTTTGGAATGAGCTCCCCGAGGAAGTGGTGGAGACTGGTACAATTTCAACATTTAAGAGACACTTGGTTGGGTATATGAATAGGAAGGGTTTGGAAGGATATGGGCCGGGTGCTGGCAGGTGGGACCAGATTGGGTTGGGATATCTGGGTCGGCACGGACGGGTTGGACCGAAGGGTCTGTTTCCGTGCGGTACATCTCTATAACCCTACGCTGTGGTCCTTAGGAATAGAGACGCCTATTGTAGAGATAGATACTAGCCAGGAATTCCATGCAGAAATTCCATCTTGTTCTAACATCTGGTAGGACAGACATAGACCGAGTTTAAAGTCTTCCTTGAAAGATAGCAGAAAACAAATAAAAGACAGCCCTTCAGCCCTCCTCTCCCACTCAGAAAGGGCATGCCTGACCTTCTGCCATCCACCTCAAAAGGGTATTAACTGACCCATAGTAGATGGAAATATCCATACAAATACCTGAAGAAATGGAACAATTGAAACCAATAGTCTGGTTCAGACAAAAGCGTACTTTACAATCTAATTATCTTTCAGAGCCTTCCAAGAGCTCAGGGATCATTGGCTGGATATCTGACCCAATTAAGAGGCTTCAAGATTCAGTTTCTAAGTTGGCTGTTACCCATCTCATCCGTGACAACATAACCGAGGGTATGTATGGAGCGTGTTGACTTTATTCGTAAAGTCACCCTGAAATATATATTCCAGGTTTGCTATTTTGATTTTTTTCTCTTGCTCGTTTTTAAAAATTCATTCACGGGACGTAGGTGTTGCTGCCTGGGTGTGCCTTTCTCATTGCCCGGCTGGGAGAGCACTATCTCTTGAACCACTGCAGCCCATTTGCTGTAGGGACCGCTAAAATTCCATTCGGACCAGCGTCGGTGAGCTGCCAGAGGAAGTGGTGGAAGCTGGTACAACTGTAACACTCAAAAGACACTTAAAAGAACAGGAAGGGTTTGGAGGGATATGGGCCGGGTGCTGGCAGGTAGGGCTAGGTTGGGTTGGGATATCTGGGTCGGCACGGACGGGTTGGACCGAAGGGTCTGTTTCCGTGCTCTACATCTCTATGACTCTCTGCTATCCAAGTCCGGATAACGAATGGCTTGGAGCGGTACTTGCAAGGAGAGGAGCTCCACATATCTTCCATTCTCATCGTGGGCGGCACGGTGGCACAGTGGTTAGCACTGCTGCCTCACAGCGCCAGAGACCCGGGTTCAATTCCCGCCTCAGGCGACTGACTGTGTGGAGTTTGCACATTCTCCCCGTGTCTGCGTGGGTTTCCTCCGGGTGCTCCGGTTTCCTCCCACAGTCCAAAGATGTGCAGGGTCAGGTGAATTGGCCGTGCTAAATTGCCTGTAGTGTTAGGTAAGGGGTAAATGTGGGGGTATGGGTGGGTTGCGCTTCGGCGGGTCGGTGTGGACTTGTTGGGCCGAAGGGCCTGTTTCCACACTGTAATGTAATCTAATCTAATCTCTAATCTAATCTTTCTTCAGTGACTGTGGTCAAAGGTTTTGAAAGTGCTGTCTCAGGACCCTGTTCTTCAGTGCGTCCCGTAAATGGTGCACTCTGCTGCTACTGAGTGTTGGTGGTGGAGTGAATTAGTGTGGTTGTGGTGCCAATCGAGCGGTTTGCTTCCGCCTGGATGGTGCCAAGCTTCTTGAGTGTTGTTGGATTTGTGTTCAGTTGGCAAGTATTCCCCTTCATGCTGCTGGTTTGCGCCTTGTAGCTGGTTGAGAGGCTCAGAGGGGTCAGGAGGCAAGTTATTTGCTGCAGGATCCCTAGCCTTTTGACCTGCTGTTGTCCACAAAATATTTATATAGTAAGTCCTGATCAATTTCTGGTCAATGGTAACCCTTAGCAGGTGGGAATTCTGGGATGGAAATGCTATTGAAAGTCAAGGGTCAAAGGTCAGTGTCTCTCTTGTTGCCTGGCATTGCCTGGCACTTGTCTTAGTGGGGTGGCACGATGGCTCAGGGGTTAGCACTGCTGCCTCACAGGACCAGGTTTGATTCCAGCCTCGGGTGACTGTCTGTGTGGAGTTTGCACATTCTCCCCGTGTCTGTGTGGGTTTCCTCCCACAGTCACAAAGATGTGCAGGTTAGGGTGGATTGGCCGTGCTAAATTGCCCATGGCGCTAGGTGCATAAGTCAAAAGGAAAATGGGTCTGGGTGGGTTACTCTTCGGAAAGGTCGGTGTGGACTGGTTGGGCCGTAGGGCCTGTTTCCACACTGTAGGGAATCTAATCTAACCTAGTGCAAAATGTAACTCGCCACTCATCAACAAAGACCTGGATGCTGTCCAGGTCTAGCTGCATTTGGATGTGCACTGCTTCAAAATCCAGGGAGTTATGAATGGCACTGAACATCATAAATCATAGAATCCCTACAGTGTGGAAACAGGTCCTTCGGCCCAACAAGTCCACGGGGCGACACGGTGGCTCAGTGGTGCCTCACAGCGCCAGGGACCCGGGTTCAATTCCCGCCTCAGGCGACTGTCTGTGTGGAGTTTGGATATTCTCCCGGTGTCTGCGTGGGTTTCCTCCGGGTGCTCCGGTTTCCTCCCACAGTCCAAAGATGTGCAGGTCAGGTGAATTGGCCGTGCTAAATTGTCCCCGTAGTGCCCAGGAATGTGCAGGTTAGGGTGGATTGGCCGTGCTAAATTGTCCCCGTAGTGCCCAGGGATGTGCAGGTGAGGGTGGATTGGCCGTGCTAAATTGTCCCCGTAGTGCCCAGGGATGTGCAGGTGAGGGTGGATTGGCCGTGCTAAATTGTCCCCATAGTGCCCAGGGATGTGCAGGTTAGGGTGGATTGGCCGTGCTAAATTGTCCCCATAGTGCCCAGGGATGTGCAGGTTAGGGTGGATTGGCCGTGCTAAATTGTCCCTGTAGTGCCCAGGGATGTGCAGGTGAGGGTGGATTGGCCGTGCTAAATTGTCCCCGTAGTGCCCAAGGATGTGCAGGTTAGGGTGGATTGGCCGTGCTAAATTGTCCCCGTAGTGCCCAGGGATATGCAGGTTAGGGTGGATTGGCCATGCTAAATTGTCCCATAGTGCCCAGGGATGTGCAGGTTAGGGTGGATTGGCTGTGATAAATTGTCCCCGTAGTGCCCAGGGACATGCAGGGTAGGGTGGATTGGCCGTGCTAAATTGTCCCTGTAGTGCCCAGGGATGTGCAGGTTAGGGTGGATTGGCCGTGCTAAATTGTCCCCGTAGTGCCCAGGGATGTGCAGGTTAGGGTGGATTGGCCGTGCTAAATTGTCCCGTAGTGCCCAGGGATGTGCAGGTTAGGGTGGATTGGCCGTGCTAAATTGTCCCTGTAGTGCCCAGGGATGTGCAGGTTAGGGTGGATTGGCCGTGCTAAATTGTCCCCGTAGTGCCCAGGGATGTGCAGGTTAGGGTGGATTGGCCGTGCTAAATTGTCCCCGTAGTGCCCAGGGATGTGCAGGTTGGGGTGGATTGGCCGTGCTAAATTGTCCCATAGTGCCCAGGGATGTGCAGGTTAGGGTGGGTTGGCCATGCTAAATTGTCCCATAGTGCCCAGGGATGTGCAGGTTAGGGTGGGTTGGCCGTGCTAAATTGTCCCATAGTGCCCAGGGATGTGCAGGTTAGGGTGGATTGGCTGTGATAAATTGTCCCCGTAGTGCCCAGGGATGTGCAGGTTGGGGTGGATTGGCCGTGCTAAATTGTCCCATAGTGCCCAGGGATGTGCAGGTTAGGGTGGGTTGGCCGTGCTAAATTGTCCCATAGTGCCCAGGGATGTGCAGGTTAGGGTGGACTGGCCGTGCTAAATTGTCCCATAGTGCCCAGGGATGTGCAGGTTAGGGTGGGTTGGCCGTGCTAAATTGTCCCGTAGTGCCCAGGGATGTGCAGGTTAGGGTGGGTTGGCCGTGCTAAATTGTCCCATAGTGCCCAGGGATGTGCAGGTTAGGGTGGGTTGGCCGTGCTAAATTGTCCCATAGTGCCCAGGGATGTGCAGGTTAGGGTGGATTGGCCGTGCTAAATTGTCCCGTAGTGCCCAGGGATGTGCAGGTTAGGGTGGATTGGCCGTGCTAAATTGTCCCATAGTGCCCAGGGATGTGCAGGTTAGGGTGGATTGGCTGTGATAAATTGTCCCCGTAGTGGCCAGGGATGTGCAGGTTCGGGTGGATTGGCCGTGCTAAATTGTCCCCGTAGTGCCCAGGTATGTGCAGGTTAGGGTGGATTGGCCGTGCTAAATTGTCCCATAGTGTTAGGTGGATTAGTCAGGGGTAAACACTGGGGGGGCTGGGTTTCTTGGTGTGGACTTGTTGGGCCGAAGGGCCTGTTTCCACATTGTAGGGAATCGAATCGAAAAACAAAAGTCCACACCGACCCTCCCGAGGAGAGTATCCTGCCCAAACCACATTACTCTCCAGTGACCCCTGACCAACCCACCCTAACCTGCACGTCCCTGGGCACTGCAGGACAATTTAGCACGGCCAATCCACCCTAACCTGCACATCCCTGGGCACTACAGGGACAATTTAGCACGGCCAATCCACCCTAACCTGCACATCCCTGGGCACTACGGGGACAATTTAGCACGGCCAATCCACCCTAACCTGCACATCCCTGGGCACTACGGGACAATTTAGCACGGCCAATCCACCCTAACCTTCACATCTCTGAGCACTATGGGGACAATTTAGCACGGCCAATCCACCCTAACCTGCACATCCCTGGGCACTACGGGACAATTTAGCACGGCCAATCCACCCTAACCTGCACATCTCTGAGCACTATGGGGACAATTTAGCACGGCCAATCCACCCTAACCCGCACATCCCTGGGCACTACGGGACAATTTAGCACGGCCAATCCACCCTAACCTGCACATCCCTGGACACTACGTGGACAATTTAGCACGGCCAATCCACCCTAACCTTCACATCTCTGAGCACTATGGGGACAATTTAGCACGGCCAATCCACCCTAACCTTCACATCTCTGGGCACTATGGGGACAATTTAGCACGGCCAATCCACCCTAACCTTCACATCTCTGAGCACTATGGGGACAATTTAGCATGGCCAATCCACCCTAACCTTCACATCTCTGGGCACTATGGGGATAATTTAGCACGGCCAATCCACCCTAACCCGCACATCCCTGGGCACTACGGGACAATTTAGCACGGCCAATCCACCCTAACCCGCACATCCCTGGGCACTATGGGGACAATTTAGCACGGCCAATCCACCCTAACCTGCACATCCCTGGGCACTACGGGGACAATTTAGCACGGCCAACCCACCCTAACCTGCACATCCCTGGGCACTACGGGGACAATTTAGCACGGCCAATCCACCCTAATCTGCACATCTCTGGGCACTACGGGACAATTTAGCACGGCCAATCCACCCTAACCTGCACATCCCAGGGCACTACAGGGACAATTTAGCACGGCCAATCCACCCTAACCTGCACATCCCTGGGCACTACGGGGACAATTTAGCACGGCCAATCCACCCTAACCTGTACATCCCTGGGCACTACAGGACAATTTAGCACGGCCAATCCACCCTAACCTGCACATCTTTGGACTGTGGGAGGAAAACGGAGCACCCGGAGGAAACCCACGCAGACACGGGGAGAATATGCAAACTCCACACCGATCGTCACCCGAGGCTGGAATCGAACCCGGGTCCCTGGCGCCGTGAGGCAGCAGTGCTAACCACTGAGCCACCATGCCACCCTAAATCAGCTACCAGCTCTATTTCTGACCTTATGAGGAAGAAAAGGTAATTAATGAAACAATTGAAGATGGTTTGACTGTAAGGCTTGTACAATTAATGTTCGGGCCTTGGATAGCGTTGTAGAACAAAGGACCTAGGAATGCAGGTACATAATTCCTTGAAGTTTGCGTCACAAATAGACAGGGTGGTTAAAAAGGCATTCGACATGTTTGCCTCCATAGCTCAGTCCTTTGGGTATCGGAGTTGGGAAGTCATGTTGAAGTGTTATAGGACATTAGTGGTGCCTCGTCTGGAGCTCTGTGTCCAGTTCCGGTCTCCCTGTTACCGGAAGGATATTCCTAAGCTGGAGAGGGTACAGAAGAGATTTACCAGGATGTTGCCGGGTGTGGAAAGTTTGAGTTATAAAGAAAGGCTGGATAGGCTGGGACTTTGTTCACCGGAGCATAGGAGGTTGAGGGACGACCTGAAGGAAGTTGATAAAATAATGAGAGGTGCAGATAAAGTTAACAGGAGTTGCCCTTTCCCTAGGTCGGGCAATTTCAAGATTGGGGGCACGTTTTTAAGGTGAGAGGAGGGAAATTAAAAAAAAGACGCGACAGGCAAAGCTTTTGCACAGAGAGTGGTTCGGGTGTTGAGTGAGGAAGTGGTGGATGTGGGTTCAGTTACAACATATGGGTGAGACGGGAAAGATATGAAAGAGACCCAAGGGGCAACTCTTTCATGTAGAGGGTGGAATGTGTATGGAATGAGCTGCCAGAGGAAGTGGTGGAGGCTGGTACAATTGCAACATTTAAGAGGCATTTGGATGGGTATATGAATAGGAAGGGTTCGGAGGGATATGGGCCGGGTGCTGGCAGATGGGACTAAATTAGGTTGGGATATCTGGGTCGGCATAGACGGGTTGGACCGAAGGGTCTATTTTCGTGCTGGACATCTCTGTGACTCTAAGCTGCCTCCTGGGAGAGAGGAGGAACATTGCTGCCTTGTGAGAAACAGGCAATTAAGATTGCCTTCAGAAGAAAGGTGCTGAGGGTGAATTGCAGGATGGCTGTGTTTTTTAAATGGACAGTAAATGCTAAATACAATGAGGAATGGGGAAGCTGCTTCTGATAAGAAGGAAAGCTGCAGACCTGAGTACTTCCATCGTGTCATCAATGTTGTCGATGAAAGAATCTGAAGGATTCATCAATATTGTCAAACCCACAAACTCGAAAGAGAGAAAGTTATGTAAAAATTCAATTCCAGGATTCTTCACTGGAACTTCGAAGAACAACACTGTGCAAGGATCAAGTCCGGAACACACCCAGGGACAGACACTGTTGGTTGGAATCATAGCTAAATTCCTACATTAAATTGGGTATTGGCTAAGTTGAGGAGAAAGTGAGGTCTGCAGATGCTGGAGATCAGAGCTGGAAATGTGTTGCTGGAAAAGCGCAGCAGGTCAGGCAGCATCCAGGGAACAGGAGAATCGACGTTTCGGGCATTCCTGAAGAAGGGCTTATGCCCGAAACGTCGATTCTCCTGTTCCCTGGATGCTGCCTGACCTGCTGCGCTTTTCCAGCAACACATTTCCAGCTATTGGCTAAGTTGACTTGTGAGGCTTAACTTGCTTACTTGAGGGGTCTTAGTTGCTTGTTACATGTAAAAAAGTTGAAGAAATATTTCAGTATTTGACTGCGAGATTTCTTAATAAATAGGTGAATTGAAGGTAGCCTATAATTTACACTAGTTTCGCGTGGCTCCTTGACATAATTCTCAGTCAAATGTGGCCCTAATGTCAAGGTCAGTCAATCCCACCTCACCTCTGGAAATCAGCTCTTTTGGCAATAATTGGACTAAGCAAGTTTTGAGAAGATTTGTAGGTCAGGTTGAGATTCTGGATGTAGGTTTGCTCGCTGAGCTGGAAGGTTCACTTCCAGACGTTTCGTCACCCTACTAGGTGACATCTTATGTGGGCCTCAGGCCCCATCTACCACCCCCTGTGAAAAAGGACCCGGAAGTGACTTCACCACAGGAAATGACATCGCCACAGAAAATGACCATCACCAAACCAAAGAAACCCAAACATATCAGTCGAAAGCAGGACTTATCAGCAGTGCTTCTCCTGAGGCCCACTGAAGATGTCACCTAATGGGGTGACGAAACGTCGGGAAATGAACCGTCCAGCTCAGCGAGCAAACCGACATCCATAACTGGACGAAGACTGGAATGAGGTCAGGAGCTGAGTGGCAGAATCAAAACTGATTGTCATCGAATAGGTCACTGCTATTTGATTGCACTGTTTATGTCTCCTTCCACTGGTGCCTGTTGTGGAGCCCATGACACACTTAGTGCTTCCTTCAAGTGGTATCCAACATGGAGCAGATCCATCAGCTGATGGAAGGCAGTATGTGGCAATCGGCAGGAGGTTTCCTTTCCCACGTTTGACCTGAACCAGAGGCAATGTTGAGGACTCCCAGGGCAACACCCTCTTGACTGTATGTCGCTGTGCCACAACCTCGGCGTGGTTTGTCCTGCTGATGAGAGGCCGTTGTGCGTCAGGCGTAATTCTACGAGAGTACGACTATATCAGGCTGTTGCTTGGCTAGCCTCTGTGACGGCTTTTCCGGTCTGAGCGCCAGCCCTAAGTTGTGGTAAGAAGGCACCTGCAGGGCCGACAAGGGTGGGTTTACCACTGACATTTCCAGGACCTTGGTTGATGACAGGTGGGTGATCCCAATCCATCCCATTTTGAGGCTGTTGAGCGTTTGATACAACTGAATGGTTTGCTAGGCAGTTTTAGAGTCAACCAGATTGCTATCTGTCTGGAGTCATGTGTAGACAATAGACAAGAGGTGCGGGAGTAGGCCATTCAGCCCTTCCAGCCAGCACCACCATTCATTATGATCATGGCTGATCATCCACAATCAGTATCCTGTCCCTGCCTTATCCCTATAACCCTCGATTCCACTATCCTGAAGAACTCTACCCATCTCTTTCTTGAAAGTATCCAGAGACTGCCCTCTGGGGCAGAGCATTCCATACCCCCACCACTCTCTGGGTGAAGACGTTTCTCCTCATCTCTCTCCTAAATGGCCTACCCCCTATTTTTAAGCTGCGTCCTCTGGTTCGGCACTCACCCATCAGCGGAAACATGCTTCCTGCCTCCAGAGTGTCCAATCCTTTAATAATCTTATACGTCACAAACAGATCCCCTCTCATCCTTCTAAACGCGTGTATACAAACCCAGTCGCTCCAATCTTTCAACATATGATAGTCCTGCCATTCCGGGAATTGACCTCGTGAACCTACGCTGCACCCCTTCAATAGCCAGAATGTCCTTCCTCAAATTTGGAGACCAAAACTGCACAGAGTACTCCAGGTGTGGTCTCACCAGGGGCCTGTACAGCTGCAGAAGCACCTCTTTGCTCCTATACTCAATTCCTCCTGTTATGAAGGCCAGCATGCTATTAGCTTTCTTCACTGTACCTGCATGCTTGCTTTCATTGACTGGTGTACAAGAAGACTTAGATCTCAGTGTACTTCCCCTTTATGTAACTTGACTCCATTTAGGTAGTAATCTGCCTTCCTGTTCTTGCCACCAAAGTGGATAACCACACATGTATCCACATTAAACTGCATCTGCCATGCATTAGTCCACTCACCTAGCCTAGGTAAGATCAAGATGCTGGAGATCAGAGTCGAGATTAGAGCGGTGCTGGAAAAGCACAGCAGGGTCAGGCAGCATCCGCGGAGCGGGGAAATTCGACGTTTCGGGCAAAAGCCCTTCATCAGGAATAGAGTCTAGGCTGTCCAAGTCACCCTGTATTCTCATAACATCCTTCACCTATATCATGGATGTATATTGTAAACAGCTGTAGTCCCAACACCAAACCTTGCGGTACCCCACTGGTCACTGCCTGCCATTCCGAAAGCCACCCGTAGGGATAGTAAGGATTGAGTTTTCCTTCCCAAAAGGAGATTAGTGATCCAGATGGGTTTTTAGACACTCAACACTCTTCTCACTGCCATCATTAGATTTCTAATTCCAGATATCATTGAAATCAAATTCCTGGATCTTTGGATTGTACCACTATGGCTCTGCCCTCCCCTCAATTGTCGCATCGTCTCACTTGTAACTGGACAGCAAGCATTCATTTTCGGCTAGTCTGGCTGATGGGTTTTGTTAGAGTAGATGGCTGGTAATTTTGAAGACAGACACATATCGAAGCTGCAGCAAAGAGCCATTCCACCCAACCGGTCTTCTGCTGCATTTTATTCTCCAGAGGACCCGGCTGGCTCTCGAGGTCGCTCGAGGCACTGGTTTGACTCTTGAGTTGGTCAGACGGCGGGTTATTCGATCGAACAATTCCCAACTTAATGGCAATGACCCACTTTGGTTGCGAGATTACTTTGGCTGCATAGCTAATTTCCTGGCCAGGTTGTGTCACAGGTCGGGCATTTGCTTGGTCATTAAATGAGCTGCTAAGTTATTCCATTTGCTGTTACGTGTCTGTGTTTGGTCAATCGCTTGGAGACTTTGACCAGTTGCCTGGATAGTTTGCTTGCTCGTTCAATTCATTCTGTTCTCGGAGCTGCTTAACAGTTTGCTAATTTGGTTGGTTCAGTCGATTGCCAATTAATTTGCTTTAATGGGGCTGGTTGGCTATTTTCTCCTGGTGTGTTTGACCATTAAAACTTCCTATTTCTTATTAGCAGATCTGCCCGTTTTCAACTATGATGAATTCTTTGAGCAGAAGATTGAAGAAAAGAAAAATGACCACACCTACCGCGTGTTCAAGACTGTGAATAGAAAGACGGAGGAATATCCATTAGCAGAGTACTATGAACCACTGGCTGACAAGAAGAACGTGTCGGTGTGGTGCAGTAATGACTATCTGGGAATGGGCAGTCACCCACGTGTCCTGAAAGCCATCGTGTAAGCAGGTCTAGCAGCTGACATGGACTCATATACAGTCATAGAGATGTACAGCACGGAAACAGACCCTTCGGTCCAACCCGTCCATGCCGACCCAGATATCCCAACCCAATCTAGTCCCACCTAAGCAGCACCCGGCCCATATCCCTCCAAACCCTTCCTATTCATATACCCATCCAAATGCCTTTTAAATGTTGCAGTTGTACCAGCCTCCACCACATCCTCTGGCAACTCATTCCATACACGTACCACCCTCTGTGTGAAAAAGTTGCCCCTTTGGTCTCTTTTATATCTTTCCCCTCTCATCCTAATCCTATGCCCTCTAGTTCCCCCACCCCAGGGAAAAGACTTTGTCTCTTTATCCTATCCATGCCCCTCATGGTTTTGTAAACCTCTATAAGGTCACCCCCTCAGCCTCCGACGCTCCAGGGAAAACAGCCCCACCCTGTTCAGCCTCTCCGTATAGCTCGAATCCTCCAACCCTGGTAACATCTTTGTAAATCTTTTCTGAACCCTTTCAAGTTTCACAACATCTTTCCCGATAGGAAGGAGACCAGAATTGCACGCAATATTCCAACAGTGGCCTAACCAATGTCCTGTACAGCCGCAACATGACCTCCCAACTCCTGTACTCAATACTCTGACCAATAAAGGAAAGCATACCAAACGCCTTCTTCACTATCCTATCTACCTGCGACCCCAGGAGCTATGAACCTGCACTCCAAGGTCTCTTTGTTCAGCAACACTCCCTAGGACCTTACCATTAAGTGTATAAGTCCTGCTAAGATTTGCTTTCCCAAAATGCAGCACCTCGCATTTATCTGAATTAAACTCCATCTGCCACTTCTCAGCCCATTGGCCCATCTGGTCCAGATCCTGTTGTAATCTGAGGTAACCCTCTTCGCTGTCCACTACACCTCCAATTTTGGTGTCATCTGCAAACCTACTAACTGTACCTCTTATGCTCATTCATTTGCATCTATGCATAGGCACAAGACTGGACATAGGGAAACCTTTGCACAATAGGGCGGCACGGTGGCTCAGTGGTTAGCACTGCTGCCTCCCAGCACCAGGGTCCCAGGTTCGATTCCACCCTCGGGTGACTGTCTGTGTGGAGTTTGCACATTCTCCCCGTGCCTATGTGGCTTTCCTCCGGGTGCTCTGCTTTCCTCCCACAGTCCAAAGATGTGCAGGTTAGGGTGAATTGGCCGTGCTAAATTGCCCGTGGTGTGAGGCGCATTAGTCAGAGGGAAATAGGTCTGAGTGGGTCACTCTTCGGCGGGTTGGTTGGGCCGAAGGGCCTGTTTCCACACTGTTGGGAATCTAATGTAATATTGGGTAGCCCCACCTGGTCAGTTGGATATAAGAGTTCTGATGTATTGCAAAACACCTAAATTCCAGAACCTTCCTGTTTCCACAATTCTTTCATCAGATTTTGTGACAATATTTTAGTACAATAACTTCCTCTCAGAAACTGGATCTGTAAACAATTCTGCCATGCGCAGGGTGGTGCTGTGGAGCCTCAACTTTTATCATCATAGTTTTGGCAGCAATTGCCCTAAGACCCAAGAAAAGGCGAAAGCCATTCAACATCTCAAGTCTCTGCTCCATTCTATTAGATGTTGACAGATCTGTATCTCAACTCCACCTAACTAACTAACTAACTAATTCATTGATGCCCTCACCAACAAAAAATCTGACGGAAGTGTTGAAAGCTCCCAGTTGACTCAGTATCTGGGGAAGACAATTTTGGATTCCTACAAATTTTTGTGTAGAATACTTTTTCACTTCCATTCCTCAACAGCCAAGATTTAATTTGAAGATTAGATTCCCTACAGTGTGGAAACAGGCCCTTCGGCCCAGCAAGTCCACATTGGCCTTCTGAAGAGTAACCCCCCCCCCCAGACCTATTCCCCTACATTGATCGCTGACTAATGCACCTAACCCTATGGGCAATTTAGCATGGCCAATTCACCTGACCTGCAGGTCTCTGGATTGTGGGAGGAAACCCACGCAGACCCAGAGAGACTGTGCAAACTCCACACAGACAGTCGCCCGAGGCTGGAATCGAACCCAGGTCTCTGGCGCTGTGAGGCAGCAGTGCTAACCACTGAGCCACCGTGCCACTCCAACAATCATGACCCCTCATCTATATGTCCTTCCCCAGATGAAATAATTTATGCACGTTGCCCTATTGATCTCATTTAACACTAACATAAGAACACTTTGATTGACCAATCTCAATTTTTCATTTGCAAATCCCTCCGGCTTGGCCCCGTCCTTCCTGTACCTCTGTAATCTCCTCCAGTCTGACAACCCCACTCCAATCCTACTTTACCTCATCGGAGATACACATTTCTGACCAGGACATCAGATTCCAGCATTTTTTAGAGTGCAGTGTGTCCCTTAAATCAGACTCCTTCCTCTTAGTACAAGTTCTGAATGCGAGACAATCCAACTCTCCCTTTTCCAGCACTGATTCCCACATTCTGTCTGTTAATTCATTAACACACAGAGAAAGGTTTGGATTTAGCTTACGCTGAGTGAGTGCTGACCTGTTTGAGGACTTTAAAGGGTACTGATAGAGTAGATGTTTCTGTTTGAAAGAACAAAACTAGAGGCCACCAACATAAGACAGTCACCGACAAATAAGTTGGAGAGATCAGAAGAGAATTCTTCATGCAGAGAAATCCAAGCTTGCTATCAGAAGATTAATTAAGTGAACAGGAGAGACTTAGATAGGATAGTGAAGGAGGCGTTTGGTATGCTTTCCTTTATTGGTCAGAGTATTGAGTACAGGAGTTGGGAGGTCATGTTGCGGCTGTACAGGACATTGGTTAGGCCACTGTTGGAATATTGCGTGCAATTCTGGTCTCCTTCCTATCGGAAAGATGTTGTGAAACTTGAAAGGGTTCAGAAAAGATTGACAAGGATGTTGCCAGGGTTGGAGGGTTTGAGCTAAAGAGAGAGGCTGAACAGGCTGGGGCTGTTTTCCCTGGAGCGTCGGAGGCTGAGGGGGTGACCTTATAGAGGTTTACAAAATTATGAGGGGCATGGATAGGGTAAATAGACAAAGTCTTTTCCCTGGGGTCAGGGAGCCCAGAACTAGAGAGCATAGGTTTAGGGTGAGAGGGAAAAGACATAAAAGAGACCTAAGGGGCAATGTTTTCACACAGAGGGTGGTGCGTGTATGGAATGAGCTCCCAGAGGAAGTGGTGGAGGCTGGTACAATTGCAACATTTAAAAGGCATTTGGATGGGTGTATGAATAGGAAGGGTTTGGAGGGATATGGGCCAGGTGGGACTAGATTGGGTTGGGATATCTGGTCAGCATGGACGGGTTGGACCAAAGGGTCTGTTTCCATGCTGTACATCTCTATGACTCTATAACTCTACTAAAAAAAAAGCTAGATAAACACCTCAGGAAGAAAGAAATTCAGGGTTATATCGATTCAGAGTTAAATGAAAAATATTAAACAATTAAATAGTAACAGAATTAAATGAGAGATGTTGATAGAGGAGCCTGTGGAGCACAAGTCTTTACGTGGATTGAATGAGTCAAATGGCCTATTTCATTGCTTTATATTCAACATACTTTTGAAGAATGAGTAAAAATCACATTGAAATATATAAAATCCTTACAAAGATTGACAGAATCTGTGCTTGGGACCGCATTCCTGAAGGCTGGGTCTCCCAGCACTGGAGGGGGGAATGGGGTGTCACTATGTTAGAAAGGGCGATTTGTCATTTTAAGACCATAAGACATAGGAGTGGAAGTAAGGCCATTCGGCCCATCGAGTCCACCCCGCCATTCAATCATGGCCAATGGGCATTTCAACGCCACTTACCCGCACTCTCCCCGTAGCCCTTAATTCCTTGCGAGATCGAGAATTTATCAGTCTCTGCCTTGAAGACGTTTAACGTCCCGGCCTCCACTGCGTTCCGCGGCAATGAATCCCACAGGCCCACCCACTCTCCGGCTGAAGAAATGTCTCCTCATATCCGTTCTAAATTGACCCCCCCTCTAATTCTAAGGCTGTGCCCACGGGCCCTAGTCTCCCCCCGCCTGACGGAAACACATTCCCAGCGTCCATCCTTTCTAAGCCATGCATGATCTTGTAAGTTTCTGTTAGATCTCCCCTCAACTTTCTAAACTCTAATGAATACAATCCCAGGATCCTCAGCCATTCACCGTATGTTAGGCCTACCCTCCCAGGGACTGGAAGTTTGGACTGAGTGAGGAGAAATTTCACTGAATGTGTACTCTTTAGCTTGGGGTGTTGCAGAGGCTCACTTACAGTCATAGAGCTGAACAGCGCGGAAACGCATCCTTCGGTTCAACTCGTCTATGCCGACCAGATATTCTACATTAATCTAGTCCCATTTTCCAGCAGTTGGCCCATATCCCTCTAAACCCTTCCTGTTCATATACCCATCCAGATGCCTTTTAAATGGTGTACTTGTACCAGCCTCCACCACCAGTGCATTACACAGTGGCACAGTGGCTAGCACTGCTGCCTCACAGCGCCAGAGACCCGGGTTCAATTCCCGCCTCAGGCGACTGACTGTGTGGAGTTTGCACGTTCTCCCCGTGTCTGCGTGGGTTTGCTCCGGTTTCCTCCCACAGTCCAAAGATGTGCAGGTCAGGGTGAATTGGCCGTGCTAAATTGCCGGTAGTGTTAGGTAAGGGGTAGATGTAGGGGTATGGGTGGGTTGCGCTTCGGCGGGTCGGCGTGGACTTGTTGGGCCGAAGGGCCTGTTTCCACACTGTAAAGTAATCTAAAAATCTAATCTTACATATGTGCACCACCCTCTGTGTGATGAAGTTGCCTCTTAGGTCCCTTTCAAATCTTTCCTGCTCTCACCTTCAACCCACTAGTTTTGAACTCCTTCTTGTGTATATGCAGGACAAGATCAGTTAGCTTTTGACTACAAAGCAAATGAAGAGATATGAGGATCGTGTAAGAACGTAGGCTTGTGGTAGGAGTTCAGTCATGGTTACATTCGATGGCAAAGTAGGTTTAAAGGACTGAAAGACCAAATCTTATTCCTATTTGTGATACTCGCAGGCCCAGCTCAAAGTGACCCCGCCACCCAAAGCCAGGTAAAATTTAAAACAGGAACTGACAGTTACTATTGACTGATGCATTCTGCATGGCGACTGGCCAACCAATCAGTAGTCACCTCTCATAAAATGTTAATGTTGGTTTCCTCTTAATTGGTTGCCATTCATTGTGATCACGGCTGGTCATCCACAATCAGTGTCCTGTCCCTGCCCTATCCCCATAACCCCGGATTCCACTGTCTTTAAGAGCTCTATCCATCTCTTTCTTGAAAGCATCCAGAGACTTGGCCCTCTGGGGCAGAGCATTCCACGCACCCACCGCTCTCTGGGTGAAGAGGTGTCCCCTCCACTCTGTTCTTAATTAGATTAGATTACTTACCGTGTGGAAACAGGCCCTTCGGCCCATCAAGTCCACACCGACCCGCCGACCCATTCCCCTACATTTACCCCTTCGCCTAACACTACGGGCAATTTAGCACGGTCGATTCACCCTGACCTGCACATTTTTGGCCTGTGGGAGGAAACCCACGCAGACACGGGGAGAACGTGCAAACTCCACCCAGTCTGAGGTGGGAATTGAACCCGGGTCTCTGGCGCTGTGAGGTAGCAGTGCTAACCACTGAGCCACCATGCCTACCTCTTATTTTTAAACTGTGTCCTCTGGTTCGGCACTCACCCAACAGCGGAAACGTGTTTCCTGCCTCCAGAGTGTCCAATCCTTTAATAATCTTATACGTCTCAATCAGATCCCCTCTCAGTCTTCTAAACTCAAGTGTACACAAGCCCAGTCGCTCCAATCTTTCAACATATGATAGCCCCGCCATCCTGGGAGTTGACCTCGTGGACCGACGCTGCACTCCCTCAATAGCCAGAGTGTCCTTCCTCAAATTTGGAGACCAGAACTGCACACAGTGCTCCAGGTGCGGTCTCACCAGGGCCCTGTACAGCTGCAGAAGGACCTCCTTGCTCCTATACTCAATGGATTGCCTCTTGAACAACTCTATTGGTAGGGATACCCGAAGAGCTGCTCCAGACGCAGTTCCAGGATTTTGACCCAGCGACAGTGAAGACACGGCACTGGCTTCAAGTCAGCTTGCTGTGAGACTTGGCATGGAACTCGCAGGCGTGACGTTCCCAGGTATATGCTGGGTCTTGCGCCTTTAGATGGTGATGGTTGCTGGTGTGGGAGGTCTCTGCTTTATTTGCCTACATTAGCAGTCATGGGACTTCAGTGATTGTAAAGTATATTAAGACATTAAGAGTCATCTTTAAGTGCGAGTTCTTCATGCTGTGTAAACGCGGCTCCCTCTGTGTTCTGCAGGGAGACGGTGCAGGGGTACGGAGCAGGAGCTGGGGGGACACGGAACATCTCCGGTACCAGCAAATTCCATGTGGACTTAGAATCGGAGCTGGCCAATCTTCACCAAAAGGACGCTGCGCTCCTATTCACATCCTGCTATGTGGCGAATGACTCCACTCTCTTCACTCTGGCCAAACTGCTTCCAGGTACAGACCAAAATAAACAGACAGATGAGTGCTTGGAGAGGAGCAAAGGGGTTGTGGAGGGCAGCAGGTGGGAAACAGAGAGGGAGACAGAGCTACAGAGTCATTACGCCGCAAGGGGTCATATGATCCATCATGGCTAGAGGTTTACAAAATCATGAGGGGGGGGGGGTACATGGATAGGATAAATAAACCAGCTCCTTTCTCTGGGCTGGGGGAGTCCAGAACTAGAGGTTTATAAATCACGAGAGGGGGCATGGATAGGGTAAATAGACAAGGTCTTTTCCCCTTGGGGTGGGGGAGCCCAGAACTAGAGGTTTATAAAATCACGAGGGGGGGCATGGATAGGGTAAATAGACAAGGTCTTTTCCCCCTGGGGTGGGGGAGCCCAGAACTAGAGGTTTATAAAATCATGAGGGGGGGACATGGATAGTGTAAATAGACAAGGTCTTTTCCCCCTGGGGTGGGGGAGTCCAGAACTCGAGGTTTATAAAATCATGAGGGGGGCATGGATAGGGTAAATAACAAGGTCTTTTCCTCCTGGGGTGGGGGTGGGGTGTCCAGAACTCGAGGTTTATAAAATCATGTGGGGGGCATGGATAGGGTAAATAGACAAGGTCTTTTCCCCCTGGGGTGGTGGAGCCCAGAACTAGAGGTTTATAAAATCATGAGGGGGGGGGGCATGGATAGGGTAAATAGACAAAGTCTTTGTCCCTGGGGTGGTGGAGCCCAGAACTAGAGGGGCATAGTTTTGGGATGAGAGGGGAAAGATATAAAAGAGACCTAAGGGGCAACTTTTTCACATAGAGGGTGGTACGTGTATGGAATGAGCTGCCAGAGGAAGTGGTGGAGGCTGGTACAATTGCAACATTTAAGAGGCATTTGGATGGGTATATGAATAGGAAGGGTTCGGAGGGATATGGGCCGGGTGCTGGCAGGTGGGACTAAATTGGGCTGGGATATCTGGGTCGTCATGGACGGGTTGGACCGAAGGGTCTGTTTCCGTGCTGTACGTCTCTATGACTCTATGTTTCCACCAGCTTGCTAACAAACATTATGACTCAGTGTATTCCCCATAATATTACACATTTTAAAAATTTAAATAATCAGGCAACGTCCTCTGGAAAGCTCGATTGAATGTGGCTCCACCACATTTCCAATCAGCGCTCTCCAGACCCGGATGAGTCACTGTGGGAAACGGTCTTTCCTGACATCACATTTGCTGCATTGGCAAATTACTTTAGAGCTCCTCAATCTTGATCCTTCCATGAGTGGGAACAATTTCTCTCTATCTGCTATATTGAATTGTGATAGGTAAGTCAAATCACTGGGAGATGAGCTCATGCTGAAGATGACGGTGTTGTAATCTGATAGGTTAAGTGTGATAGAGGGAACTAGTGTGGCAGACGATAATTCGTTTAGAAAGGCAAAGCAAGCCAGCACGATTGGCTATGCTAATGTTACCTGATAAGCGTGGGAGGAGCAAGTGTACAATTGCAGAAGAACAAAGGGTTTGTGGGGAGTCAGGGAAGACACTTTGCTGGCTCCCACAGCTTTGATTTTGCAAGATTGAAGTATAATTTCGTGAAAGATTTTCTTTAGTCTTATTGCTGTTATTACGTGCTCCTGGAAGAACGATTTGGAGGTGCCGGTGTTGGACTGGGGTGGACAAAGTTAAAAATCACACAACACCAGGTTATAGTCCAACAGGTTTAATTGGAAGCGCATTAGCTTTCGGAGCGACGTTCCAACAGAGCCTCTATTCCTGATGAAGGGCTTTTGCCCGAAACGTCGATTTTCCTGCTCTTCGGAAGCTGCCTGACCTGCTGTGCTTTTCCAGCCCCACTCTGATCTAAACTCTATTTTGTTTGAACAGCTGCATCCCTCCTGTAATATCCACCTTACACTTGCCTAAAACAACTGAAATAGTTAGGGTATGTGCTACCTTCCTGAACTGTTTCAGGGGTCTGGCCTGGTCGACTACTTATATTTTGCCAACCAGAAGCAGACCCATTTATCCTGACTCTTCACTTCCTGTTGGTTATCCAAACTAACAAATTACCCTGGACCCCACGAGATCTTTCCTTGTCTATTAACCTTTTGTGTGGAAATCCAGATATATTACGTCTCGAGGACTCCCAATAAATAGCTTGCTTGTTACGTCTTTAAAGAACTCGACCAAATTTGTCCCAATCTGATTGAACTTTCACAAAACCATGTCGAATCATGGAATCCCTACTGTGTAGAGACAGGCCCTTCGGCCAAACAGGTCTACACCGACCCTCCGAAAGTAACCCATCCAACCCCATTCTCAATTACTCTACATTTACCCCTGAACACTACAGGCAATTTAGCATGGCCAATTCACCTACACTGCACATCTTTGGACTGTGAGCAGAAACCCACGCAGACATGGAGAGAACGTACAAACTCCACACAGACAATTGCCCTGAGGCTGGAGTTGAACCCGGCTCCCTGTGGTGCCGTGAGGCAGCAGTGCGAACCACTGAGCCACCCGTGCCACCCCAGCCACCATGCCGTCCCATTGACTCTGATGGATTGCATTTTGATATTTCCGAATATGCTGTCACTACTTCCGTAATGATAGATTCAATCAAATTAACAGATGCTAAACTAACCCAGTCAGCCTGCCTATCCCAGTAGGGCCAAATCTGTCCTCGTGCCTTTGCAATAGCGTTTGTTTAATTTCAGAATACTAGTGCCGGATTCCACTTTCTCACCCTCAAACAGAATTTCAAGCGCTCGCACGATATGTTCACTCTTCTCTGGAGGACATGAGTACCCATGCCAACGGTAACAGGTGATACAGAGGCTATGGAAAGGAAGAAAGTTAGAACAATCATTATCATTAGGGAAAAAGTACTGAATAAACTGTTGGGATTGAAGGCAGGGTCTGATGGCTAGCATCCTCAGTTCCTAAAGAAAGTGGCAGTAGAGATAATGAATCCGTTGGTTATATTCCCAAAACTCGTTACTTGCAATAAAGTTTTCAGTGGATTGGAAAAACACTAATATCCTCATTATTCTTACAGATAGCTGAGATCTCCTTACAAATTTGTTTCTCAATTTCCCTCTGACTATTAGAGGGTCTACAATACAATCCCAATAAGATGACCATCCCTTTCTTATTTCTCAGTTCCACCCAAATTCAGTTCCATCCTCATTTCCTACGCAGAATGTAGGAAACTATAGACCAGTTAGTTTAACATCTGTCACTGGGAAATTGTTAGAAACACATGATTAAAGGAATTAATAACAGCACATTTGTAAAAGTCATAATGTAATCCATCAGAGTCAGTGTGGTTTTATGAAGGATAAAATGTGTTTGATTAAGTTGTTAGAATTCTTTGAAGATTTAGGAAGGGAAAAGGTTGAGATTCTGAAGGGAGACTACACAGAGTTAGGCAGGAATTTAAAAAGGAGGACCTTGAGGGTAGTAATATCTGGATTACTCTCAGTGCTAAGAGCTAGTGAGGGCAGGAATAGGAGGGTAGAGCAGATGAATACATGGCTGAGGAGCTGGTGTATGGGAGAAGGATTCACGTTTTTGGATCATTGGAACCTCTTTTGGGGTAGAAGTGACCTGTACAAGAAGGACGGATTGCACCTAAATTGGAAGGGGAATAATATACTGGCAGGGAGCTTTGCTAGAACTGCTCGGGGGGATTTAAACTAGTAAGGTGGGGGGGTGGGACCCAGGGAGACAGTGAGGAAAGAGATCAATCTGAGACTGGTATAGTTGAGAACAGAAGTGAGTCAAACAGCCAGGGCAGGCAGGGACAAGGTAGGACTAATAAATTAAACTGCATTTATTTCAATGCAAGGGGCCTAACAGGGAAGGCAGACGAACTCAGGGGATGGTTAGGAACATGGGACTGGGATATCATAGCAATTACAGAAACATGGCTCAGGGATGGACAGGACTGGCAGCTTAATGTTCCAGGATACAAATGCTACAGGAAGGATAGAAAGGGAGGCAAGAGAGGAGGGGGAGTGGCGTTTTTGATAAGGGATAGCATTACAGCTGTGCTGAGGGAGGATATTCCCGGAAATACATCCAGGGAAGCTATTTGGGTGGAACTGAGAAATAAGAAAGGGATGATCACCTTATTGGGATTGTATTATAGACCCTCTAATAGTCAGAGGGAAATTGAGAAACAAACTTGTAAGGAGATCTCAGCTATCTGTAAGAATAATAGGGTCGTTATGGTAGGGGATTTTAACTTTCCAAACATAGACTGGGGCTGCCATAGTGTTAAGGGTAGAGATGGAGAGGAATTTCTTAAGTGTGTACAAGACAATTTTCTGATTCGGTATGTGGATGTACCTACTAGAGAAGGTGCAAAACTCGACCTACTCTTGGGAAATAAGGCAGGGCAGGTGACTGAGGTGTCAGTGGGGGAGCACTTTGGGGCCAGCGACCATAATTCTATTAGATTTAAAATAGTGATGGAAAAGGATAGACCAGATCTAAAAGTTGACGTTCTAAATTGGAGAAAGGCCAATTTTGACGGTATTAGGCAAGAACTTTCAAAAGCTGATCGGAGGCAGATGTTCGCAGGTAAAGGGACGGCTGGAAAATGGGAAGCCTTCAGAAATGATATAACAAGAATCCAGAGAAAGTATATACCTGTCAGGGTGAAAGGGAAGGCTGGTAGGTGTAGGGAATGCTGGATGACTAAAGAAATTGAGGGTTTGGTTAAGAAAGAGAAGGAAGCATATGTCAGGTACAGACAGGATAGATCGAGTGAATCCTTAGAAGAGTATAAAGGAAGTGGGAGTATACTTAAGAGGGAAATCAGGAGGGCAAAAAGGGGACATGGGATAGCTTTGGCAAATAGAATTCAAAGGGTTTTTACAAATACGTTAAGGACAAAAGGATAACTAGGGAGAGAATAGGGCCCCTCAAAGATCAGTAAGTCGGCCTTTGTGTGGAGCCATAGGAGATGGGGGAGATACTAAATGAGTATGTTGCATCAGTATTTACTGTGGAAAAGGATATGGAAGATATTGACTGTAGGGAAATAGATGGTGACATCTTGAAAAATGTCCATATTACAGTGGAGAAATGCTGGATGTTTTGAAATGCATAAAGGTGAACAAATCCTGAGGACTTGATCAGGTGTATCCTAGAACTCTGTGGGAAGCTAGGGAAGTGATTGCTGGGCCTCTTGCTGAGATATTTGTATCATCGATAGTCACAGGTGAGGTGCCAGAAGACTGGAGATTGGCAAACGTGGTGCCACTGTTTAAGAAGGGTGGTAAAGACAAGCCAGGGAACTATAGACCGGTGAGCCTGACCTTGGTGGTGGGAAAGTTGTTGGAGGGATTCCTGAGGGACAGGATGTACATGTATTTTGAAATGCAAGGACTGATTAGGGATAGTCAACACGGCTTTGTGCATGGGAAATCATGTCTCACAAACTTGATTGAGTTTTTTGAAGAAGTAACGAAGGGGATTCATGAGGGCAGAGTGGTAGACGTGATCTATATGGAGTTCAGTAAGGCTTCCAACATGGTCCCCATGGGAGACTGGTTAGCAAGGTTTGATCTTATGGAATACAAGGAGAACTAGCCTTTTGGATACAGAACTGGCTCAAAGGTAGAAGACAGAGGGTGGTAGTGGATGGTTGTTTTTCAGACTGGAGGCCTGTGACCAGTGGAGTGCCACAAGGATCGGTGCTGGGTCCTCTACTTTTTGTCATTTATATAAATGATTTGGATGTGAATTTAAGAGGTACAGTCAGTAAGTTTGCAGATGACACCAAGAAGGTGACCTCGGATTACATCGGGATCTGGACCAGATGAGCCAATGGGCTGAGAAGTGGCAGATGGAGTTTAATTCAGATAAATGCGAGGCACTGCATTTTTGGAAAGCAAATCTTAGCAGGACTTATACACTTAATGGTAAGGTCCCAGGGAGTGTTGCTGAACAAAGAGACCTTGGAGTGCAGGTTCATAGCTCCTTGAAAGTGGAGTCACAGATAGATAGAATAGTGAAGAAGGCTGCTGTGAAAGGGTTCAGAAAAGATTTACAAGGACGTTGCCAGGGTTGGAGGATCTAGGGAGAGGTTGAACGGGCTAGGGCTGTTTTCCCTGGAGCTGAGGGGTGACCTTATAGAGATTTATAAAATCATGAGGGGCATGGATTGGGTAAATAGACAATGTCTTTTCCCTGGGGTGGGAGAGTCCAGAACTAGAGAACATAAGTTTAGGGTGAGAAAGGAAAAATATAAAAGAGACCTGAGGGGCAACTTTTTCATGCAGAGGGTGGTGTGTGTGTGGAATGGGCTTGTGGTGGAGACTAGTACAATTGCAACATTTAAGAGGAATTTGGATGGGTATATGAATAGGAAGGGTTTGGAGGGTGCTGACAGGTGGGACTAGATTGGGTTGGGTTATCTGGTCGGTATGGACAGGTTGGACCGAAGGGCCTGTTTCCATGCTGTACATCTCTATGACTCTATGATCATCTAAATATTTCTCAGGTGTTATTCAAAAACTAGGTGTGACAGGTCAATCAAATAGGGAATTAAGACTCTCTGACAGCACTTACTCTCGCTGGCTATTATCTCTTCCTCTTCCTTCCTGACCCACGGGCAAACGCCATAATCTTTCAGTCTTCCCGCAACTCAGGAAGAGCCAGAGGACCAGAGAATTGCAGACACAATTTTACCAGCCTTCACAAATGATTGTAAGGATAAGCAAAGTCTTTGCACACCAGTTAATCTAACGTCAGTAGTGGGGAATCTTCTAGAAACTAGGATTTGAGATGGAATTAGGAGTCACATAGAAATGGGTTGTTTCGGAAGAGGTTACTGAAGGGGAAGTTGTGTTTGACTAACTTGTATTACATCCACGGGATCCTCATTATCCACTTTGTTTGTTATATAAAGTCACAGAGTCATAGAGATGTACAGCACAGAAACAGACCCTTCGGTCCAACCCGTCCATGCTGACCCAGATATCCCAACCCAATCTAGTCCCACCTGCCAGCACCCGGCCCATATCCCTCCAAACCCTTCCTATTCACATACCCATCCAAATGCCTCTTAAATGTTGCAATTGTACCAGCCTCTACCTAGAGAATTCCTAGAGGCCTGGCACTCCAACCACAACGCCATAAACAAACACATAGATCTAGATGCCATCTGTCAACCCCCTCAGAAAACGAACAGGAAATGACATCACCACAAACCCCAGGAACCCCATCCAGGAGAAAGATATAAATAGAAAGCAGGAGACAACAGCTTCGCTTCACTTGGAGGTCGCCACTGATGATGTTACCTAGCCAGGTAATGAAAGGTCTGGATATCAAACCTACAGCTCAGCGAGCAAACCTACATCCTAAAGGGATACACAGGATTCAGTCCTCAGCCGCAACTATTTACAATCTATATTAATGACCTGGAAGCAGGGATAGCAGGTAATATATCCAAATTTTCAGATGTCACTCAAAAGGTGGGAAAGTAGGTTGTAAGAATGACGTAAGAAATGTCCTTATGGATAGTTAGGTGAATGGACCAAAAGTTGGCAAAGGGAGTTTAAAGCTTAAAAATGTGTTGCTGGAAAAGCCCGAAACGTCGATTCTCCTGCTCCTCGGATGCTGCCTGACCCTGCTGCACTTTCAAGCTCTGATCTCCAGCATCTGCAGTCCTCACTTTCTCCCAAATGGAGTTTAACTCAGTGTGGGGTTCGGTTGTTGCAACTGCACAAGACGTTAGTGAGTCAGCACTTGGAGTATTGCATCCAGTTTTGGTGCCCGTACTTAAGAAAGGGTGCCATGGTACGGGGGGCAGCTCAGAGGAAGGTTCACTGGGTGGACTTTGTGTCATGCAGATCAGTTGAGCAGCTTATGCCTTTACTCTCTGGAATTTAGAAAAATGACAGGAGATTTAACTGAGGCATATAAGATGCAAAAGGGGATTGGTAGACTGTGCCTCGGAAAGGGTATTTCCTCTTGCCGGATAATCCAGACTGAGAGGTCGTAGTTTTAGGCTAACAGTAGCAGCTTTAAGTCCGAGTCGAGGAGAAATTGCTGCTCTCAAAGATTTGTGCATCTGTGGGATTCAGAGTTCAATGGCTGCTGGGACAGTCAATAAATTTAAGAAGGAGATAGACAGGTTTTTTAAGTGGTAATGGGCTGAAGGGTTATAAGGAGAGGGCAGAAAGGTCGGGTTGAGGTGGAGATGAGATCAGCCGTGAACGCCTCGTTGGTTGACTAGTTCTCGTGGTCTTTTAACTTTTCGCACAAGTCTGTTATGTTGCACTGTATCAAATGTGCTTGGAAGTGCATGTACATATACCCATCCAGATGCCTTTTAAATGTTGCAACTGTACCGGCCTCCACCACATCCTCTGGCAGCTCGTTCCATATACGTACCACTCTCTGCGTGAAAAAGTTGCCCCTTAGGTCTCTTTTATATCTTTTTCCTCTCACCCTAAACCTACGCCCCTCTAGTTCTGGACTCCCCCACCCCAGGGAAAAGACTTTGTCTATTTACCCTATCCATGCCCCTCATGATTTTGCAAACATCTATAAGGTCACCCCTCAGCCTCCGACGCTCCAGGGAAAACAGCCCCAGCCTGTTCAGCCTCTCCCTGTAGCTCAAATCCTCCAACCCTGGCAACATCCTTGTAAATCTTTTCAAGTTTCACAACTTCTTTCCCGATAGGAAGGAGACCAGAATTGCACGCAATATTCCAACAGTGGCCTCACCAATACAGCCGCAACATGACCTCCCAACTCCTGTACTCAATACTCTGACCAATAAAGGAAAGCATACCAAACGCCTCCTTCACTATCCTATCTACCTGCGACTCCACTTTCAAGGAGCTATGAACCTGCACTCCAAGGTCTCTTTGTTCAGCAACACTCCCCAGGACCTTCCCATTTCGTGGATGAGTCCTGCTAAGAATTGCTTTCCCAAAATGCAGCCCCTCGCATTTATCTGAATTAAACTCCATCTGCCACTTCTCAGCCCATTGGCCCATTGGATGAAGATCATGTGAGATACCATAACATACAAAGCTATGCACCTGGAAAATGGGGCTACAATGGGTACGTGCTTGATGACAAATGTGCAGGAACATGAGCCAGCCGGCCTTTTACCATGCTAGGACTCGATTTAGAAACAAATGGCTATGAAACTCTTTGAATCCCGCAGGCTGTGAAATCTACTCAGATGCTGGGAACCATGCTTCTATGATTCAAGGGATCAGGAACAGTGGAGTTCCAAAGTTTGTCTTCCGGCACAATGATGTCGAACATCTGGAACAGCTCCTGAAGATGTCAGACCCAAAGACTCCCAAGATCGTCGCATTTGAAACAGTACATTCGATGGATGGTAAGAAATCAGGATCCATCCCCTCCCCCACTCACCTATTGTACTCTATACGACTTTCTCCGTCCCCCGCCTCTCATTTATCTCTCCACTCTGCGGGCACCCTGTCTCTATTCCTGATGAAGGGCTTTTGCTCGAAACGTCGATTTTCCTGCTCCTCGGATGCTGTGCTGCGCTTTTCCAGCGCCACTCTAATGGCATAGGCCAGTGTCAGTGTCGAGTAGTGACGTATGCAGTAACTGTTCATTGTGTTGCTTTCAGAGAATAATACTTTTGGATATGTTATGAGTAATTTAAGGTAAGGTGTGCTAACCTTAGCAAACGTGGACAAACAGACTTTCGCTCTGTAGTTTCTGAAGGACTGTAGCTCATTTCTCTGCACGTCACAAATCAAATGCTACAAAATGACCACTGAATACTTATCAGTACCAATCCCTAGTGAAGTCCCAGATTTTAACCTTCCATGGAAAATACAGACGACCCTCAACTGCCTGAGGACATACCAGGAAAGATGTGGCAGTTTGCTCCGTACAGTGGTCTTTTGAGAGTCAGCCCAAGTAGGGCAGCACGGTGGCTCGGTGGTTAGCACCAGCGCCCGGAGACCCGGGTTCGATTCCTGCCTCGGGCGACTGTGCGCAGTTTGCACATTCTCCCCCCTGTGGGTTTCCTCCGGGTGCTCCGGTTTCCTCCCACAGTCCAAAGTTGTGCAGGTCAAGGTGAATTGGCCGTGCCAAATTGCCCCATAGTGTTAGGTACATTAGTCAGAGGGAAACGAGTCTGGGGTGGGTCGCTGTTCGGAGGGTTGGTGTGGACTTGTTGGGCCGAAGGGTCTGTTTCCACGCTGTAGGGAATCTAATCTAATCAGTTAGTGACTGTGGCCATCCAAGATGGCTACCACCCACACAGACTAAAGGGTCTATTCCCAGTGGTATCACAACCATTCACTGTGTCAAAGTCACATGGCACCAGGTTATAGTCCAGTAGGTTTATATCTGAAGCCACAAGCTTTTCACCTGATGAAGGAACAGTGCTCCAAAAGCTTGTGGTTTCAGATGAACCTGTTGGACTATAACCTGGTGTCATGTGACTTTTGACCTTGTCCACCCCAGTCCAACTCCAACATCTCCACATCATTCACTGAAGAGACTGACTGGATTGTCAATGTCAGCACTGAACTACAGCAGCTTCCCGTAAGAAACCACATATTTTATTTCGCACTATAAACCGGAACACAAGTCGGCTGCTATATAGCCGAAATAGCAGGAGACTTTGTAAAACTTGAAAATCGACAGCTGTGTGTCTCTGAGCTGGGAAATGTTGCTTTTCGGAGAAGCGAGGGTGAGAGTTTGAGTCTGTGCGGAACTCAAAGTCTCTTGAGTTAAGGAAATGTTGCCAGGATGGCAGCCCTTTGATTCATTGATCTGCAGAGTATTAAAACATGTAAGCACTGTGGCAGCAGAGATGCACCCACAGCCTCCAGACGTAAACCATTTATCTCTTCCTCTCTTTCTCTAAGTGGGAAAAGACAAAAAAAACCAAGAAAGCTTACAAGAAAGAACTCCAATGCGAAAAGAGACCTAGGTCTACTCGACCGGCTACCTAACTGAGTTCAGACTATCCTCTTGCAGACAGTAGCACTATTACCAGTGCTAAAATCTTTTTAAGCAGTTTGTGTGGGATAATCTAATATGGGGAGAAAGTGAGGCCTGCAGATGCTGGAGATCAGAGCTGAAAATGTGTTGCTGGAAAAACGCAGCAGGTCAGGCAGCATCCAGGGAACAGGAGAATCGACGTTTCGGGGCATAAGCCCTTCCTCATTCCTGAAGAAGGGCTTATGCCCGAAACGTCGATTCTCCTGTTCCCTGGATGCTGCCTGACCTGCTGCGCTTTTCCAGCAACACATAATCTAATATGGACTTGGGATCTTTGGAATTTTGTTTATTTTGTCTATATTCTTCGTCAAACTGCAGTATCCATCATACTGTTTGTTGTTTATCTGTCTTAATTGTGAACGTGTGTGTGCATAATTTCAGGTTTTCAAGTTTAAGTTGTTTAGCAGTAGTACTTTTTGGGATGCCATGTGGAACAATGGGACATGCTTATAAAAATACTCTTCCAGGTTAAGCTGTAACATTCTGTAGAAAGACAAATACAGAGTATCGTTGAAGTTGTTTAGATTAGATTCCCTACAGTGTGGAAACAGGCCCTTCGGCCCAACCAGTCCACACCAACCCCTCCAAAGAGCAACCCACCCAGACTCATTTCTCTACATTTACACCTGACTAATGCCACCTAACACTATGGGCAATTTAAGCACGGCCAATCCACCCTGACCTGCACATCTTTGGACAGTGGGAGGAA
>NW_028270189.1:4211703-4251703 GCF_037043375.1 Chiloscyllium plagiosum
ATCCCTGGGCACTACGGGACAATTTATCACGGCCAATCCACCCTAACCTGCACATCCCTGGGCACTACGGGGACAATTTAGCACGGCCAATCCACCATAACCTGCACATCCCTGGGCACTACGGGGACAATTTAGCACGGCCAATCACCCTAACCCTGCACATCCCTGGGCACTACGGGACAATTTAGCCAATCGCCCACTGGAAATTCGCACCCCTAACCTGCACATCCCTGGGCACTACGGGACAATTTAGCACGACCAATCCACCCTAACCTGCACATCCCTGGGCACTACGGGAGACAATTTAGCACGGCCAATCCACCCTAACCTGCACATCCCTGGGCACTACGGGGACAATTTAGCACGGACCAATCCACCCTCACCTGCACATCCCTGGGCACTACGGGGACAATTTAGCACGACCAATCCACCCTAACCTGCACATCCCTGGGCACTACGGGGACAATTTAGCACGGCCAATCCACCCCATCCTGCACATCCCCTGGGCACTACTGGGACAATTTAGCACGGCCAATCCACCCTAACCTGCACATCCCTGGGCACTACGGGGACAATCCACTCCTCGGAGGGTTGGTGTGGAGTTGTTGGGTCAAAGGGCCTGTTTCCGCGCTGTGGGGAATCTAGTCTAATCTACGTGTCTCATCATCTTGTACACCTCTATCCAGTCACCTCTCGTCCTTCTTCGCTCCCCTGGGAAAAGCCGTAGTTCCCTGAAGTTTACTTCGTAAGACCTGCCTTGCACCCAGGCAGCATCTTGGGAAATCTCCGCACCACCCTCTGTAAAAATTCCACATCCTTCCTGAGCAGATCGGAACACAGTATTCCAAGTGTGGTCTATAAGAGCTGCGAAAGTGTGGGCTGGCAGATGCTGGAGGTCAGAGTCGAGATTAGAGTGGTGCTGGAAAAGCGCAGCAGGAGCAGGAAAATCGACGTTTCGGCAAAAGGCTCTTCATCAGGAATGGAGGCAGGGAGAGATAAATGGGAGGGGGGGTTGGGGGCTGCGGAAGAAGGTAGCTTTGAGTCTCTGCAGAGCTGCAACGTAACTTTGCAGCTGTTAAACTCAATTCGCCCCGCGAAAGAAAGCCGACGCACCTCACACTTTCTTAACAACTCTGTCAGTTGGGTGAAAACTTGGAGGGATCAATGAACGCAAATCTGTCTGTTGCTCAACACTGCCATGAATCCTGACGTTAACTCTGCATTGAAATTCCACCTTTGCAAAATGAATCACCCCACACTTTTCCAGGCTGAACTCCAAGTGCCACTTCACAACCCAGCTCTGCATCCTGTCAATGTCCCGTCGCAACCTCCAACAGCCCTCCACACTGGTCCACAACTCCTCCAACCTTGGTGCCATCACCAAACGTACTAACCCAACATCACGGGGGGGGGGGGCACGGTGGCTCAGTGGTTAGCACCGCTGCCTCCCAGCACCAGGGCCCCAGGTTCAATCCCACCCTCGGGCGACTCTCTGGGTAGAGTTTGCACATTCTCCCCCCGTGTCTGCGTGGTTTGCTCCCACAGTCCAAAAGGTGTGCAGGTTAGGGTGGATTGGCCGTGCTAAATTGTCCCCGTAGTGCCCAGGGATGTGCAGGTTAGGGTGGATTGGCCGTGCTAAATTGTCCCCGTAGTGCCCAGGGATGTGCAGGTTAGGGTGGATTGGCCGTGCTAAATTGTCCCCATAGTGCCCAGGGATGTGCAGGTTAGGGTGGATTGGCCATGCTAAATTGTCCCCGTAGTGCCCAGGGATGTGCAGGTTAGGGTGGATTGGCCGTGCTAAATTGTCCCATAGTGCCCAGGTATGTGCAGGTTAGGGTGGATTGGCCGTGCTAAATTGTCCCGTAGTGCCCAGGGATGTGCAGGTTAGGGTGGATTGGCCGTGCTAAATTGTCCCCATAGTGCCCAGGGATGTGCAGGTTAGGGTGGATTGGCCGTGCTAAATTGTCCCATAGTGCCCAGGGATGTGCAGGTTAGGGTGGATTGGCCGTGCTAAATTGTCCCGATAGTGCCCAGGGATGTGCAGGTTAGGGTGGATTGGCGGTGCTAAATTGTCCCCATAGTGCCCAGGGATGTGCAGGTTAGGGTGGATTGGCCGTGCTAAATTGTCCCCATAGTGCCCAGGGATGTGCAGGTTGGGGTGGATTGGCCGTGCTAAATTGTCCCCGTAGTGCCCAGGGATGTGCAGGTTAGGGTGGATTGGCCATGCTAAATTGTCCCGTAGTACCCAGGGATGTGCAGGTTAGGGTGGATTGGCCGTGCTAAATTGTCCCCATAGTGCCCAGTGATGTACAGGTTAGGGTGGATTGGCCGTGCTAAATTGTCCCCGTAGTGCCCAGGGATGTGCAGGTTAGGGTGGATTGGCTGTGCTAAATTGTCCCATAGTGCCGAGGGATGTGCAGGTTAGGGTGGATTGGCCGTGCTAAATTGTCCCATAGTGCCGAGGGATGTGCAGGTTAGGGTGGATTGGCCGTGCTAAATTGTCCCATAGTGCCCAGGGATGTGCAGGTTAGGGTGGATTGGCCCGTGCTAAATTGTCCCCGTAGTGCCCAGGGATGTGCAGGTTTGGGTGGATTGGCCGTGCTAAATTGTCCCCGTAGTGCCCAGGGATGTGCAGGTTAGGGTGGATTGGCCGTGCTAAATTGTCCCATAGTGCCCAGGGATGTGCAGGTTAGGGTGGATTGGCCGTGCTAAATTGTCCCCGTAGTGCCCAGGGATGTGCAGGTTAGGGTGGATTGGCCGTGCTAAATTGTCATGTAGTGCCCAGGGATGTGCAGGTTAGGGTGGATTGGCCGTGCTAAATTGTCCCCGTAGTGCCCAGGGATGTGCGGGTTAGGGTGGATTGGCCGTGCTAAATTGTCCCCGTAGTGCCCAGGGATGTGCAGGTTAGGGTGGATTGGCCGTGCTAAATTGTCCCCGTAGTGCCCAGGGATGTGCAGGTTAGGGTGGATTGGCCGTGCTAAATTGTCCCCGTAGTGCCCAGGGATGTGCAGGTTAGGTGGATTGGCCGTGCTAAATTGTCCCCGTAGTGCCCAGGGATGTGCAGGTTAGGGTGGATTGGCCGTGCTAAATTGTCCCCGTAGTGCCCAGGGATGTGCAGGTTAGGGTGGATTGGCCGTGCTAAATTGTCCCCGTAGTGCCCAGGTTAAGCGGTCCCCTGTGGGAAATGCAAGGTATAAGAGATGAGATATCCACTGGAGGCTCAGTGTCGGGCTGAATGGCCTACGTTCCGATAGCGCAACGAGAACTGGCTGAGTCACTCTCGAAGCATCTGTGGGGAGGGGGGGAGAGAGACAGACAGAGAGAGCGAGAGAGAGAGACACAGAGAGAGCGAGAGAGGGAGAGACAGAGAGAGAGATGGTGGGGAGAGACAGACAGAAACAGGGAGAGAGAGAGACGGAGAGAAATGGAGAGAAAGAGACAGGGAGAGAAACAGAGAGACAGCGAGAGATAGACAGAGAGGGGCTTTCCCCCCAGCCTGTTAACCCCTCCGCTGCCCCTGGAGTGGAATGCTACATTCCACCCCCTACCCTTAACCCCCACACCACAAAACCCGTTGGCATCTCCACTTTGCCCGATTTTACCTCTGGATGCCCAGCGTCCCCCCCAATTGTTTTTGGCATGACCCCCTGTAGGGTTAGCGATGCCTCCCATTGCCAAATAGCTGACCGGTTGGTGAGGGTGTCTGGGTGGGTCTGGCCGGTGGGTGAGATGTGTCTGGGTGTCTGGGTGGGGGCTGGCCGGTGGGTGAGATGTGTCTGGGTGGGGGCTGGCCGGTCGGTGAGATGTGTCTGGGGGGGGCTGGCCGGTGGGTGAGATGTGTCTGGGTGGGGCCTGGCCGGTGGGTGAGATGTGTCTGGGTGGGGGCTGGCCGGTGGGTGAGATGTGTCTGGGTGGGGGCTGGCCGGTGGGTGAGTTGTGTCTGGGTGGGGGCTGGCCGCTCGGTGAGATGTGTCTGGGTGGGGGCTGGCCGGTGGGTGAGATGTGTCTGGGTGGGGGCTGGCCGCTCGGTGAGATGAGTCTGGGTGGGGCTGGCCGGTCGGTGAGATGTGTCTGGGTGGGGGGCTGGCCGCTCGGTGAGATGAGTCTGGGTGGGGGCTGGCCGCTCGGTGAGATGTGTCTGGGTGGGGGCTGGCCGGTGGGTGAGATGTGTCTGGGTGGGGGCTGGCCGCTCGGTGAGATGAGTCTGGGTGGGGGCTGGCCGCTCGGTGAGATGAGTCTGGGTGGGGCTGGCCGGTTGGTGAGGGTGTCTGGGTGGGGGCTGGCCGGTGGGTGAGATGTGTCTGGGTGGGGGCTGGCCGGTGGGTGTGATGTGTCTGGGTGGGGGCTGGCCGCTCGGTGAGATGAGTCTGGGTGGGGGCTGGCCGCTCGGTGAGATGAGTCTGGGTGGGGGCTGGCCGGTGGGTGAGATGTGTCTGGGTGGGGGCTGGCCGGTGGGTGAGATGTGTCTGGGTGGGGGGCTGGCCGGTGGGTGAGATGTGTCTGGGTGGGGGCTGGCCGGTGGGTGAGATGTGTCTGGGTGGGGGCTGGCCGGTGGGTGAGATGTGTCTGGGTGTCTGGGTGGGGCTGGCCGCTTGGTGAGATGTGTCTGGGTGGGGGGCTGGCCGGTGGGTGAGATGTGTCTGGGTGGGGGCTGGCCGGTGGGTGAGATGTGTCTGGGTGGGGCTGGCCGGTGGGTGCGATGTGTCTGGGTGGGGCTGGCCGGTGGGTGCGATGTGTCTGGGTGGGAGGCTGGCCGGTGGGTGAGATGTGTCTGGGTGGGGGGCTGGCCGGTGGGTGAGATGTGTCTGGGTGGGGGCTGGCCGGTCGGTGAGATGTGTCTGGGTGGGGGCTGGCCGGTGGGTGAGATGTGTCTGGGTGGGGGCTGGCCGGTCGGTGAGATGTGTCTGGGTGGGGGGCTGGCCGCTCGGTGAGATGTGTCTGGGTGGGGGGCTGGCCGGTGGGTGTGATGTGTCTGGGTGGGGGCTGGCCGCTCGGTGAGATGTGTCTGGGTGGGGGCTGGCCGGTGGGTGCGATGTGTCTGGGTGGGGGGCTGGCCGGTGGGTGAGATGTGTCTGGGTGGGGGCTGGCCGGTCGGTGAGATGTGTCTGGGTGGGGCTGGCCGGTGGGTGCGATGTGTCTGGGTGGGGGCTGGCCGCTCGGTGAGATGTGTCTGGGTGGGGGGCTGGCCGGTGGGTGAGATGTGTCTGGGTGGGGCTGGCCGGTGGGTGCGATGTGTCTGGGTGGGGGCTGGCCGCTCGGTGAGATGTGTCTGGGTGGGGCTGGCCGCTCGGTGAGATGTGTCTGGGTGGGGGCTGGCCGGTGGGTGAGATGTGTCTGGGTGGGGCTGGCCGGTGGGTGAGATGTGTCTGGGTGGGGGCTGGCCGCTCGGTGAGATGTGTCTGGGTGGGGGCTGGCCGGTCGGTGAGATGTGTCTGGGTGGGGGCTGGCCGGTGGGTGAGATGTGTCTGGGTGGGGGCTGGCCGGTGGGTGAGATGTGTCTGGGTGGGGGCTGGCCGGTCGGTGAGATGTGTCTGGGTGGGGGCTGGCCGGTGGGTGAGATGTGTTGGGTGGGGGCTGGCCGGTGGGTGTGATGTGTCTGGGTGGGGTCTGGCCGGTCGGTGAGATGTGTCTGGGTGGGGGTTGGCCGGTGGGTGAGATGTGTCTGGGTGGGGGCTGGCCGATCGGTGAGATGTGTCTGGGTGGGGGCTGGCCGATCGGTGAGATGTGTCTGGGTGGGGCCGGCCGCTCGGTGAGATGTGTCTGGGTGGGGGCTGGCCGCTCGGTGAGATGTGTCTGGGTGGGGGCTGGCCGATCGGTGAGATGTGTCTGGGTGGGGCTGGCCGGTGGGTGAGATGTGTTGGGTGTCTGGGAGGTGCCGGGAGGAGCCGCCATTGTGTGTGACCATCTCGCTGTCTCTCTCGGTTCTCCCACAGTTATTGTGCCTGATTGTCTTCATCTGTTTCTGTTCCTCGGCATATGGCGGCTATTCCACGGCCCCCATCATCGAGCTCATCTTCAGCTTCATCTTCTTCATCATCTTCATGAACCGGTTCGATCAGTCCCTGAGCTTCATTCACTGGCCCTTGACGGTAATTCCTGTCACCTCCTGCCACACAACCTGCCCCTTCCCCTCCGCTCACAACTTAGTGTCACGGTCCCAGTCTGTGACAGTGTGCTTGTTACAGTTTTACTGAGACTGACACGAACACACAGTCACTGAGACTGACTCTAACGCACAGTCACTGAGTCTAACACACACAGTCACTGAGACTGACACGAACACACAGTCACTGAGACTGACTCTAACGCACAGTCACTGAGTCTAACACACACAGTCACTGAGACTGACACGAACACACAGTCACTGAGACTGACTCTAACGCACAGTCACTGAGTCTAACACACACAGTCACTGAGACTGACAGGAACACACAGTCACTGAGACTGACACTAACACACACAGTCACTGACACTAACACAGTCACTGAGACTGACACTAACACACACAGTCACTGAGTCTGACACTAACACACACAGTCACTGAGACTGACACTAACACACACAGTCACTGACACTAACACAGTCACTGAGACTGACACTAACACACACAGTCACTGAGTCTGACACTAACACACACAGTCACTGAGACTGACACTAATACACACAGTCACTGAAACTGACTCGAACATACACAGTCACTGACACTAACACAGTCACTGAGACTGACACGAACACACAGTCAGAGACTGACACTAGTACACACAGTCACTGAGACTGACACTAACACACAGTCACTGAGACTGACACTAACACACGCAGTCACTGAGACTGACACTAACACACGCAGTCACTGAGACTGACACTAACACACAGTCACTGAGACTGACACTAACACACAGTCACTGAGACTGACACTAACACACAGTCACTGAGACTGACACTAACACAGTCACTGAGACTGACACGAACACACAGTCACTGAGACTGACTCTAACGCACAGTCACTGAGTCTAACACACACAGTCACTGAGACTGACAGGAACACACAGTCACTGAGACTGACACTAATACACACAGTCACTGACACTAACACAGTCACTGAGACTGACACTAACACACACAGTCACTGAGTCTGACACTAACACACACAGTCACTGAGACTGACACTAATACACACAGTCACTGAAACTGACTCTAACATACACAGTCACTGACACTAACACAGTCACTGAGACTGACACGAACACACAGTCAGAGACTGACACTAGTACACACAGTCACTGAGACTGACACTAACACACAGTCACTGAGACTGACACTAACACACGCAGTCACTGAGACTGACACTAACACACAGTCACTGAGACTGACACTAACACACAGTCACTGAGACTGACACTAACACAGTCACTGAGACTGACACTAACACAGTCACTGAGACTGACACGAACACACAATTAGTCACTGAGACTGACTCTAACATACAGTCACTGAGACTGACACTAATACACACAGTCACTGAGACTGACACTAACACACAGTCACTGAGACTGACACTAATACACACAGTCACTGAGACTGACACTAATACACACAGTCACTGAGACTGACTCTAACATACACAGTCACTGAGACTGACTCTAACATACACAGTCACTGAGACTGACACTAATACACACAGTCACTGAGACTGACACTAACACACAGTCACTGAGACTGACACTAACACACAGTCACTGAGACTGACACTAACACACAGTCACTGAGACTGACACTAACACACAGTCACTGAGACTGACACTAACACACAGTCACTGAGACTGACACTAATACACACAGTCACTGAGACTGACGGTTACATACACAGTCACTGACACTAACACAGTCACTGAGACTGACACTAATACACACAGTCACTGAGACTGACACTAATACACACAGTCACTGAGACTGATACTAACACACAGTCACTGAGACTGACACTAACACACAGTCACTGAGACTGACACTAATACACACAGTCTCTGAGACTGACACTAACACACAGTCACTGAGACTGACACTAATACACACAGTCACTGAGACTGACTCTAACATACACAGTCACTGACACTAACACAAACACAGTCACTGAGACTGACACTAATACACACAGTCACTGGGACTGACACTAATACACACAGTCACTGGGACTGACACTAATACACACAGTCACTGGGACTGACACTAATACACACAGTAACTGAGACTGACACTAACACACAGTCACTGAGACACACAGTCACTGAGCCTGACACGAACACACAGTCACTGAGACTGACACTAACACACAGTCACTGAAACTGACACTAATACACACAGTCACTGAGACTGACACCAATACACACAGTCACTGAGACTGACACTAATACACACAGTCACTGAGACTGACACTAACACACAGTCACTGAGACTGACACTAACACACAGTCACTGAGACTGACACTAACACACAGTCACTGAGACTGACACTAATATACACAGTCACTGAGACTGACACTAATACACACCGTCACTGAGACTGACACTAACACACAGTTACTGAGACTGACACTAACACACAGTCACTGAGACTGACACTAATACACACAGTCACTGAGACTGACACTAATACACACAGTCACTGAGATTGACTCTAACATACACAGTCACTGAGACTGACACTAACACACAGTCACTGAGACACACAGTCACGGAGACTGACACGAACACACAGTCACTGAGACTGACACTAACACGCACTTAGTCACTGAAACTGACACTAATGTACACAGTTACTGAGACTGACACTAATACACAGTCACTGAGACTGACACGAACACACACACACTCGGTGAGACTGACACTAATACACATTCGGTGAGACTGACACTAAAAACACAGTCACTGAGACTGTATGTGTGTCAGTGTCAGTCGCAGTGATTGTGTGTGTTAGAGTCAATCTCAGTGACTGTGTGTTAGTGTGAGTCTCAGTGACTGTGTGTCTCAGTGACCGTGTGTGTATTAGTGTCAGTCTCAGTGATCGTGTGTGTATTGGAGTCAGTTTCAGTGACTGTGTATGTTAGTGTCAGTCTCAGTGACTGTGTATGTTAGTGTCAGTCTCAGTGACTGTGTGTGTTAGTGTCAGTCTCAGTGACTGTGTGTGTTAGAGTCAGTCTCAATGACTGTGTATTAGTGTCAGTCTCAGTGACTGTGTGTGTTAGAGTCAGTCTCAGTGACTGTGTGTGTTAGAGTCAGTCTCAGGGACTGTGTATATTAGTGTCAGTCTCAGTGACTGTGTGTGTTAGTGTCAGTCTCGGTGACTGTGTGTGTTAGTGTCAGTCTCAGGGACTGTGTGTGTATTAGTGTCAGTCCCAGTGACTGTGTGTGTATTAGTGTCAGTCCCAGTGACTGTGTGTGTTAGTGTCAGTCCCAGTGACTGTGTGTGTTAGTGTCAGTCTCGGTGACTGTGTGTGTTAGTGTCAGTCTCGGTGACTGTGTGTGTATTAGTGTCAGTCCCGGTGACTGTGTGTGTATTAGTGTCAGTCCCAGTGACTGTGTGTGTGTTAGTGTCAGTCTCAGTGACTGTGTGTGTGTGTTAGTGTCAGTCTCAGTGACTGTGTGTGTATTAGTGTCAGTCCCAGTGACTGTGTGTGTGTTAGTGTCAGTCCCAGTGACTGTGTGTGTGTTAGTGTCAGTCTCAGTGACTGTGTGTATTAGTGTCAGTCTCAGTGACTGTGTGTGTATTAGTGTCAGTCCCAGTGACTGTGTGTGTATTAGTGTCAGTCCCAGTGACTGTGTGTGTGTTAGTGTCAGTCTCAGTGACTGTGTGTATTAGTGTCAGTCTCAGTGACTGTGTGTGTATTAGTGTCAGTCTCAGTGACTGTGTGTGTATTAGTGTCAGTCCCAGTGACTGTGTGTATTAGTGTCAGTCCCAGTGACTGTGTGTGTTAGTGTCAGTCTCAGGGACTGTGTGTGTGTTAGTGTCAGTCTCAGTGACTGTGTCTCAGTGACTGTGTGTGTATTAGTGTCAGTCCCAGTGACTGTGTGTGTGTTAGTGTCAGTCTCAGTGACTGTGTGTATTAGTGTCAGTCTCAGTGACTGTGTGTGTATTAGTGTCAGTCTCAGTGACTGTGTGTGTATTAGTGTCAGTCCCAGTGACTGTGTGTATTAGTGTCAGTCCCAGTGACTGTGTGTGTTAGTGTCAGTCTCAGGGACTGTGTGTGTGTTAGTGTCAGTCTCAGTGACTGTGTCTCAGTGACTGTGTGTTTGTATCAGTCTCCGTGACTGTGTGTGTTAGTGTCAGTCTCTGTCTGTGTGTGTATTGGTGTCAGTCCCAGTGACTGTGTGTGTATTAGTGTCAGTCCCAGTGACTGTGTGTGTATTAGTGTCAGTCCCAGTGACTGTGTGTGTGTTAGTGTCAGTCCCAGTGACTGTGTGTGTTAGTGTCAGTCTCAGTGACTGTGTGTGTATTAGTGTCAGTCTCAGTGACTGTGTGTGTATTAGTGTCAGTCCCAGTGACTGTGTGTGTATTAGGGTCAGTCCCAGTGACTGCGTGTGTGTTAGTGTCAGTCTCAGTGACTGTGTGTGTTAGTGTCAGTCTCAGTGACTGTGTGTGTATTAGTGTCAGTCTCAGTGACTGTGTGTGTATTAGTGTCAGTCCCAGTGACTGCATGTGTATTAGTGTCAGTCCCAGTGACTGTGTGTGTATTAGTGTCAGTCCCAGTGACTGTGTGTGTATTAGTGTCAGTCCCAGTGACTGTGTGTGTGTTAGTGTCAGTCTCAGTGACTGTGTGTGTTAGTGTGAATCTCAGTGACTGTGTGTATTAATGTCAGTCTCAGTGACTGTGTGTGTGTTAGTGTCAGTCTCAGTGATTGTGTGTATTAGTGTCAGTCTCAGTGACTGTGTCTCAGTGACTGTGTGTTAGTGTCAGTCTCCGTGACTGTGTGTGTATTGGTGTCAGTCCCAGTGACTGTGTGTGTATTGGTGTCAGTCCCAGTGACTGTGTGTGTATTAGTCTCAGTCTCAGTGACTGTGCGTGTTAGTGTCAGTTTCAGTGACTGTGTGTATTAGTGTCAGTCTCAGTGACTGTGTGTGTTAGTGTCAGTCTCAGTGACTGTGTGTGTGTTAGTGTCAGTCTCAGTGACTGTGTGTGTTAGTGTCAGTCTCCGTGACTGTGTGTGTATTGGTGTCAGTCCCAGTGACTGTGTGTGTATTGGTGTCAGTCCCAGTGACTGTGTGTATTAGTCTCAGTCTCAGTGACTGTGCGTGTTAGTGTCAGTTTCAGTGACTGTGTGTATTAGTGTCAGTCTCAGTGACTGTGTGTGTTAGTGTCAGTCTCGGTGACTGTGTGTGTTAGTGTCAGTCTCAGTGACTGTGTGTGTATTAGTGGCAGTCCCAGTGACTGTGTGTGTATTAGTGTCAGTCTCAGTGACTGTGTGTGTATTAGTGTCTGTCTCAGTGACTGTGTGTGTATTAGTGTCAGTCCCAGTGACTGTGTGTTTATTACTGTCAGTCCCAGTGACTGTGTGTGTATTAGTGTCAGTCCCAGTGACTGTGTGTGTGTTAGTGTCAGTCCCAGTGACTGTGTGTGTGTTAGTGTCAGTCTCAGTGACTGTGTGTGTTAGTGTCAGTCTCAGTGACTGTGTGTGTTAGAATCAGTCTCAGTGACTGTGTGTTAGTGTCAGTCTCAGGGACTGTGTGTGCATTAGTGTCAGTCTCAGTGACTGTGTGTATTAGAGTCAGTCTCAGTAACTGTGTGTGTTAGTGTCAGTCTCAGGGACTGTGTGTGTGTTAGTGTCAGTCTCAGGGACTGTGTGTGTGTTAGTGTCAGTCTCAGTGACTGTGTGTGTTAGTGTCAGTCTCCATGACTGTGTGTGTATTGGTGTCAGTCCCAGTGACTGTGTGTGTATTGGTGTCAGTCCCAGTGACTGTGTGTATTAGTCTCAGTCTCAGTGACTGTGCGTGTTAGTGTCAGTTTCAGTGACTGTGTGTATTAGTGTCAGTCTCAGTGACTGTGTGTGTTAGTGTCAGTCTCGGTGACTGTGTGTGTTAGTGTCAGTCTCAGTGACTGTGTGTGTATTAGTGGCAGTCCCAGTGACTGTGTGTGTATTAGTGTCAGTCTCAGTGACTGTGTGTGTATTAGTGTCATTCTCAGTGACTGTGTGTGTATTAGTGTCAGTCCCAGTGACTGTGTGTGTATTAGTGTCAGTCCCAGTGACTGTGTGTGTGTTAGTGTCAGTCTCAGTGACAGTGTGTGTTAGTGTCAGTCTCAGTGACTGTGTGTGTATTAGTCTCAGTCTCAGTGACTGTGTGTGTATTAGTGTCAGTCCCAGTGACTGTGTGTGTGTTAGTGTCAGTCCCAGTGACTGTGTGTGTGTTAGTGTCAGTCTCAGTGACTGTGTGTGTTAGTGTCAGTCTCAGTGACTGTGTGTGTTAGTGTCAGTCTCGGTGACTGTGTGTGTTAGTGTCAGTCTCGGTGACTGTGTGTGTTAGTGTCAGTCTCAGTGACTGTGTGTGTATTAGTGTCAGTCCCAGTGACTGTGTGTGTTAGTGTCAGTCCCAGTGACTGTGTGTGTTAGTGTCAGTCTCAGTGACTGTCTGTGTATTAGTGTCAGTCCCAGTGACTGTGTGTGTATTAGTGTCAGTCCCAGTGACTGTGTGTGTGTTAGTGTCAGTCTCAGTGACTGTGTGTGTATTAGTGTCAGTCCCAGTGACTGTGTATGTGTTAGTGTTAGTCTCAGTGACTGTGTGTGTTAGTGTCAGTCTCAGTGACTGTGTGTATGTTAGTGTCAGTCCCAGTGACTGTGTGTGTGTTAGTGTCAGTCTCAGTGACTGTGTGTGTATTAGTGTCAGTCCCAGTGACTGTGTGTGTATTAGTGTCAGTCCCAGGTACTGTGTGTGTGTTAGTGTCAGTCTCAGTGACTGTGTGTGTTAGTGTCAGTCTCAGTGACTGTGTGTATGTTAGTGTCAGTCCCAGTGACTGTGTGTGTGTTAGTGTCAGTCTCAGTGACTGTGTGTGTATTAGTGTCAGTCCCAGTGACTGTGTGTGTATTAGTGTCAGTCCCAGTGACTGTGTGTGTGTTAGTGTCAGTCCCAGTGACTGTGTGTGTATTAGTGTCAGTCCCAGTGACTGTGTGTGTATCAGTGTCAGTCCCAGTGACTGTGTGTGTATCAGTGTCAGTCTCAGGGACTGTGTGTGTTAGTGTCAGTCTCAGTGACTGTGTGTGTTAGTGTCAGTCTCAGGGACTGTGTTTATATTAGTGTCAGTCTCAGTGACAGTGTGTGTGTTAGAGTCAATCTCAGGGACTGTGTGTGTATTAATGTCAGTCTCAGTGACTGTGTGTGTTAGTGTCAGTCTCAGGGACTCTGTGTCTCAGTGACTGTGTGTGTTGTCAGTCTCAGTGACTATCTGTCTCAGTGACTATGTGGTTTAGTGTCAGTCTCAGTGACTGTGTGTGTCAATCTCAGTGACTGTGTGTCTCAGTGACTCTGTGTTAGTGTCAGTCCCAGTGACTGTGTGTGTGTTAGTCTCCGTCTCAGTGACTGTGCGTGTTAGTGTCAGTTTCAGTGACTGTGTGTATTAGTGTCAGTCTCAGTGACTGTGTGTGTTAGTGTCAGTCTCAGTGACTGTGTGTGTGTTAGTGTCAGTCTCAGTGACTGTGTGTGTTAGTGTCAGTCTCCGTGACTGTGTGTGTATTGGTGTCAGTCCCAGTGACTGTGTGTGTATTGGTGTCAGTCCCAGTGACTGTGTGTATTAGTCTCAGTCTCAGTGACTGTGCGTGTTAGTGTCAGTTTCAGTGACTGTGTGTATTAGTGTCAGTCTCGGTGACTGTGTGTGTTAGTGTCAGTCTCAGTGACTGTGTGTGTATTAGTGGCAGTCCCAGTGACTGTGTGTGTATTAGTGTCAGTCTCAGTGACTGTGTGTGTGTTAGTGTCAGTCCCAGTGACTGTGTGTTTATTACTGTCAGTCCCAGTGACTGTGTGTGTGTTAGTGTCAGTCCCAGTGACTGTGTGTGTGTTAGTGTCAGTCCCAGTGACTGTGTGTGTGTTAGTGTCAGTCTCAGTGACTGTGTGTGTTAGTGTCAGTCTCAGTGACTGTGTGTGTTAGAATCAGTCTCAGTGACTGTGTGTTAGTGTCAGTCTCAGGGACTGTGTGTGCATTAGTGTCAGTCTCAGTGACTGTGTGTATTAGAGTCAGTCTCAGTAACTGTGTGTGTTAGTGTCAGTCTCAGGGACTGTGTGTGTGTTAGTGTCAGTCTCAGGGACTGTGTGTGTGTTAGTGTCAGTCTCAGTGACTGTGTGTGTATTAGTGTCAGTCTCAGTGACTGTGTGTGTGTATTAGTGTCATTCCCAGTGACTGTGTGTGTATTGGTGTCAGTCCCAGTGACTGTGTGTGTATTAGTGTCAGTCCCAGTGACTGTGTGTGTGTTAGTGTCAGTCTCAGTGACTGTGTGTGTTAGTGTCAGTCTCCGTGACTGTGTGTGTATTGGTGTCAGTCCCAGTGACTGTGTGTGTATTGGTGTCAGTCCCAGTGACTGTGTGTATTAGTCTCAGTCTCAGTGACTGTGCGTGTTAGTGTCAGTTTCAGTGACTGTGTGTATTAGTGTCAGTCTCAGTGACTGTGTGTGTTAGTGTTAGTCTCGGTGACTGTGTGTGTTAGTGTCAGTCTCAGTGACTGTGTGTGTATTAGTGGCAGTCCCAGTGACTGTGTGTGTATTAGTGTCAGTCTCAGTGACTGTGTGTGTATTAGTGTCAGTCTCAGTGACTGTGTGTGTATTAGTGTCAGTCCCAGTGACTGTGTGTGTGTTAGTGTCAGTCCCAGTGACTGTGTGTGTGTTAGTGTCAGTCTCAGTGACAGTGTGTGTTAGTGTCAGTCTCAGTGACTGTGTGTGTTAGTGTCAGTCTCAGTGACTGTGTGTGTATTAGTGTCAGTCCCAGTGACTGTGTGTGTATTAGTGTCAGTCTCAGTGACTGTGTGTGTATTAGTGTCAGTCTCAGTGACTGTGTGTGTTAGTGTCAGTCTCAGTGACTGTGTGTGTATTAGTCTCAGTCTGAGTGACTGTGTGTGTATTAGTGTCAGTCCCAGTGACTGTGTGTGTGTTAGTGTCAGTCCCAGTGACTGTGTGTGTGTTAGTGTCAGTCCCAGTGACTGTGTGTGTGTTAGTGTCAGTCTCAGTGACTGTGTGTGTTAGTTTCAGTCTCAGTGACTGTGTGTGTTAGTGTCAGTCTCAGTGACTGTGTGTGTTAGTGTCAGTCTCGGTGACTGTGTGTGTTAGTGTCAGTCTCGGTGACTGTGTGTGTTAGTGTCAGTCTCAGTGACTGTGTGTGTGTTAGTGTCAGTCCCAGTGACTGTGTGTGTTAGTGTCAGTCCCAGTGACTGTGTGTGTTAGTGTCAGTCCCAGTGACTGTGTGTGTTAGTGTCAGTCTCAGTGACTGTCTGTGTATTAGTGTCAGTCCCAGTGACTGTCTGTGTATTAGTGTCAGTCCCAGTGACTGTGTGTGTATTAGTGTCAGTCCCAGTGACTGTGTGTGTGTTAGTGTCAGTCTCAGTGACTGTGTGTGTATTAGTGTCAGTCCCAGTGACTGTGTGTGTGTTAGTGTCAGTCTCAGTGACTGTGTGTGTTAGTGTCAGTCCCAGTGACTGTGTGTGTGTTAGTGTCAGTCTCAGTGACTGTGTGTGTATTAGTGTCAGTCTCAGTGACTGTGTGTGTATTAGTGTCAGTCTCAGTGACTGTGTGTGTATTAGTGTCAGTCCCAGTGACTGTGCGTGTTAGTGTCAGTCTCAGTGACTGTGTGTGTTAGTGTCAGTCTCAGTGACTGTGTGTGTATTAGTGTCAGTCCCAGTGACTGTGTGTGTATTAGTGTCAGTCCCAGTGACTGTGTGTGTGTTAGTGTCAGTCCCAGTGACTGTGTGTGTATTAGTGTCAGTCCCAGTGACTGTGTGTGTATTAGTGTCAGTCCCAGTGACTCTGTGTGTATCAGTGTCAGTCCCAGTGACTGTGTGTGTATCAGTGTCAGTCTCAGGGACTGTGTGTGTGTTAGTGTCAGTCTCAGTGACTGTGTGTGTGTTAGAGTCAGTCTCAGTGACTGGGTGTGTGTTAGAGTCAATCTCAGGGACTGTGTGTGTATTAATGTCAGTCTCAGTGACTGTGTATGTTAGTGTCAGTCTCAGGGACTCTGTGTCTCAGTGACTGTGTGTGTTGTCAGTCTCAGTGACTATCTGTCTCAGTGACTATGTGGTTTAGTGTCAGTCTCAGTGACTGTGTGTGTCAGTCTCAGTGACTGTGTGTCTCAGTGACTCTGTGTTAGTGTCAGTCCCAGTGACTGTGTGTGTATTAGTGTCAGTCCCAGTGACTGTGTGTGTGTTAGTGTCAGTCTCAGTGACTGTGTGTGTTAGTCTCAGTGATTGTGTGTACGTGTCAGTGTCAGTCTCAGTGACAAAATGTGTGTGTGAGAGAGATGGATAGAGTGTTGTGCGTGTGTGAGAGACGGAGTGTTGTGCGTGTGTGAGGGGGACAGTGTTGTGCGTGTGAGAGGGAGGGAGTGCGTGTGTGAGAGGGACAGTGTTGTGTGTGTGACAGAGTGTTGTGCGTGTGTGAGAGAGAGAGTATGTGTGTGTGAGAGAGAAGGAGAGTGTGTGTTTGTGAGAGAGAGGGAGAGAGTGTGTGTGTGTGTGTGTGAGGGAGAGTGTGTGTGTGTGAGAGAGGGAGAGTGTGTGTGAGAGAGGGAGAGTGTGTGTGTGAGAGGGAGAGTGTGTGTGTGAGAGGGAGAGTGTGTGTGTGAGAGGGAGAGTGTGTGTGTGAGAGGGAGAGTGTGTGTGTGTGAGAGGGAGAGTGTGTGTGTGTGAGAGGGAGAGTGTGTGTGTGTGTGAGAGGGAGAGTGTGTGTGTGTGAGAGGGAGAGTGTGTGTGTGTGAGAGGGAGAGTGTGTGTGTGTGAGAGGGAGAGTGTGTGTGTGTGAGAGAGAGGGAGAGTGTGTGTGTGAGAGAGAGAGGGAAAGTGTGTGTGTGTGTGAGTGAGGGAGAGTGTGTGTGTGTGTGAGAGAGAGTGTGTGTGTGTGAGAGAGAGTGTGTGTGTATGAGAGAGAGTGTGTGTGTGAGAGAGGGAGTGTGTCTGTGTGTGTGTGAGAGAGGGAGAGTGTGTGTGTGTGTGTGAGAGAGGGAGAGTGTGTGTGTGTGTGTGAGAGAGGGAGAGAGGGAGAGTGTGTGTGAGAGAGGGAGAGTGTGTGTGAGAGAGGGAGAGTGTGTGTGAGAGAGGGAGAGTGTGTGTGTGTGAGAGGATGAGTGTGTGCGTGTGTTAGGGGGTGAGTGTGTGCGTGTGTGAGAGAGGGAGAGTGTGTGTGTGAGAGAGGGAGAGTGTGTGTGTGTTAGGGGGTGAGTGTGTGTGTGTGCGTGAGAGAGGGAGAGTGTGTGCGTGAGAGAGGGAGAGTGTGTGCGTGAGAGAGGGAGAGTGTGTGTGTGTGTGTTAGAGGGTGAGTGTGTGTGTCAAAGGGAGAGTGTGTGTGATTGTGTGAGAGAGGGAGAGTGTGTGTGTGAGAGAGGGAGTGTGTGTGAGAGAGGGAGAGTGTGTGTGTGTGTGAGAGAGGGAGAGTGTGTGTGTGTGTGAGAGAGGGAGAGTGTGTGTGTGTGAGAGAGGGAGAGTGTGTGTGTGTGTGAGAGAGGGAGAGTGTGTGTGTGTGTGAGAGAGGGAGAGTGTGTGTGTGTGTGAGAGAGGGAGAGTGTGTGTGTGTGTGAGAGAGGGAGAGTGTGTGTGTGTGAGAGAGGGAGAGTGTGTGTGTGTGAGAGGGGGAGAGTGTGTGTGAGAGGGGGAGAGTGTGTGTGTGAGAGGGGGAGAGTGTGTGTGTGAGAGGGGGAGAGTGTGTGTGTGAGAGGGGGAGAGTGTGTGTGTGAGAGGGGGAGAGTGTGTGTGTGAGAGGGGGAGAGTGTGTGTGTGAGAGGGGGAGAGTGTGTGTGTGAGAGAGGGAGAGTGTGTGTGTGTGTGTGAGAGAGGGAGAGTGTGTGTGTGTGTGTGTGAGAGAGGGAGAGTGTGTGTGTGTGTGTGTGTGAGAGGGAGAGTGAGTGTGTGTGTGTGTGTGTGAGTGAGAGGGAGAGTGTGTGTGTGTGTGAGGGAGAGTGTGTGTGTGTGAGTGAGGGAGAGTGTGTGTGTGTGTGTGTGAGAGAGTGAGCAGTGCCCTTGCCTGAATTGCCTGGTTGTGTTTCAGGATCTGATCCGCTGTGCCATTGCCGTGATCGTCTTTGCCATCATTTCCATTATCGCTCTCACCAGCAACGATGGACCTCGGATTGCTGCTGGGGTAAGGCTTTCGAGGATAATCCCGGGCACAGTCAGCCAGCGTTCCAGATCCTGCATCAGACACAACCCAACTTTTCCACAACGTGGATGCATAGACTTCCGAGTTAAGCAGATAGTGCGGCACTCCCTCAGCACTGACCCTCCCACAGCACCCACTCCCTCAGCACTGACCCTCCCTCAGCACCCGCTCCCTCAGCACTGACCCTCCCACTGCCCCCACTCCCTCAGCACTGACCCTCCCACAGCACCCACTCCCTCAGCACTGACCCTCCCACAGCGCCCACTCCCTCAGCACTGACCCTCCCACAGCACCCACTCCCTCAGCACTGACCCTCACACAGGGCCCACTCCCTCAGCGCTGACCCTCCCACAGCCCCCACTCCCTCAGCACTGACCCTCCCACAGCCCCCACTCCCTCAGCGCTGACCCTCCCACAGCCCCCACTCCCTCAGCACTGACCCTCCCACAGCCCCCACTCCCTCAGCACTGACCCTCCCACAGCACCCACTCCCTCAGCGCTGACCCTCCCACAGCCCCCACTCCCTCAGCGCTGACCCTCCCACAGCACCCATCCCCTCAGCACTGACCCTCCCACAGCCCCCACTCCCTCAGCGCTGACCCTCCCACAGCACCCATTCCCTCAGCACTGACCAACCACAGCACCCATCCCCTCAGCACTGACCCTCCCACAGCCCCCACTCCCTCAGCGCTGACCCTCCCACAGCCCCCACTCCCTCAGCGCTGACCCTCCCACAGCACCCACTCCCTCAGCACTGACCCTCCCACAGCCCCCACTCCCTCAGCGCTGACCCTCCCACAGCACCCATCCCCTCAGCACTGACCCTCCCACAGCGCCCGCTCCCTCAGCACTGACCCTCCCACAGCACCCACTCCCTCAGCACTGACCCTCCCATAGCACCCACTCCCTCAGCACTGACCCTCCCACAGCGCCCACTCCCTCAGCACTGACCCTCCCACAGCGCCCGCTCCCTCAGCACTGACCCTCCCACAGCACCCACTCCCTCAGCACTGACCCTCCCACAGCACCCACTCCCTCAGCACTGACCCTCCCACAGCACCCACTCCCTCAGCACTGACCCTCCAACAGCGCCCGCTCCCTCAGCACTGACCCTCCCACAGCACCCGCTCCCTCAGCACTGACCCTCCCACAGCACCCACTCCCTCAACACTGACCCTCCCACAACACCCACTCCCTCAGCACTGACCCTCCCACAGCACCCGCTCCCTCAGCACTGACCCTCCCACAGCGCCCGCTCCCTCAGCACTGACCCTCCCACAGCACCCGCTCCCTCAGCACTGACCCTCCCACAGCACCCACTCCCTCAACACTGACCCTCCCACAACACCCACTCCCTCAGCACTGACCCTCCCACAGCACCCGCTCCCTCAGCACTGACCCTCCCACAGCACCCACTCCCTCAGCGCTGACCCTCCCACAGCACCCGCTCCCTCAGCACTGACCCTCCCACAGCACCCGCTCCCTCAGCACTGACCCTCCCACAGCCCCCACTCCCTCAGCGCTGACCCTCCCACAGCACCCACTCCCTCAGCACTGACCCTCCCACAGCGCCCACTCCCTCAGCACTGACCCTCCCACAGCATCCACTCCCTCAGCGCTGACCCTCCCACAGCGCCCACTCCCTCAGCACTGACCCTCCCTCAGTGCCCACTCCCTCAGCACTGACCCTCCCACAGCTCCCACTCCCTCAGCGCTGACCCTCCCACAGCGCCCGCACCCTCAGCACTGACCCTCCCACAGCACCCACTCCCTCAGCACTGACCCTCCCACAGCGCCCACTCCCTCAGCACTGACCCTCCCACAGCACCCACTCCCTCAGCACTGACCCTCCCACAGCATCCACTCCCTCAGCGCTGACCCTCCCACAGCGCCCACTCCCTCAGCACTGACCCTCCCACAGCCCCCACTCCCTCAGCGCTGACCCTCCCACAGCGCCCGCACCCTCAGCACTGACCCTCCCACAGCCCCCACTCCCTCAGCGCTGACCCTCCCACAGCGCCCATTCCCTCAGCGCTGACCCTCCCACAGCGCCCGCTCCCTCAGCACTGACCCTCCCACAGCACCCACTCCCTCAGCACTGACCCTCCCACAGCACCCACTCCCTCAGCACTGACCCTCCCACAGCACCCGCTCCCTCAGCACTGACCCTCCCACAGCACTGCTCCCTCAGCACTGACCCTCCCACAGGGCCCGTTCCCAGTGACTGAGAGACTGGGCTGGCCAGTGCTGATCCTGATTTGCACCAAATCTCCGTGATGCAATGGATCACGGCTCCTTCTCCCTCTGTGTCTGTCCCTCGCTGTCTCCCTCACTCCCCTTTGCCCCATCCCTCTCCTTCCCCTTGTCTCTTCCTCCAGTTCCTCCTCTATCCCCCTGACTTCTACCTCTTTCCCATTTTCTCCTTCTCCCTCTGTATGTCCCACTTTCTCTCTCTCTCTCTCTCTCTCTCACAGTCTCTCCGCTTGGCTCCAGGTCTTCGGATTAATCACGGCTGCCCTGTTTGGGTACGATGCCTACCTGATCATCCCGAGTATTCGGACCAGGCAGCACGCAGCAGCTCCCAGGGGTGAGTCGGGCACAGACTGGGCACCGTCGGGTGGTGGTGAGGTGGGGGATATAGCAGATGTCTGAGAGTTGAGTCCAACGTTGGTCAACCCGCAGCGAGAGTATTGTCCATCACTCAAGAACTGACATGACAAGAGGGGTGGGGGTACACTCTGAGGAGTGGGGGGGTGGGTGAACGCAGAGGCAGATTTACGTTGTCACGAGGGGGAGAGATTTACCAGCAATGTTGCCCTTTGAGGGTTGGAGAGATTTGTAGAGGGCTGGAGGAGGGGACGGGGATAGGGAGGGGGTGTAGGGGGCTGGAGGAGGGGACGGGGATAGGGAGGGGGTGTAGGGGGCTGGAGGAGGGGACGGGGATAGGGAGGGGGTGTAGGGGCTGGAGGAGGGGACGGGGATAGGGAGGGGGTGTAGGGGGCTGGAGGAGGGGACGGGGATAGGGAGGGGGTGTAGGGGGCTGGAGGAGGGGACGGGGATAGGGAGGGGGTGTAGGGGCTGGAGGAGGGGACGGGGATAGGGAGTGGGTGTAGGGGCTGGAGGAGGGGACGGGGATAGGGAGGGGGTGTAGGGGGCTGGAGGAGGGGACGGGGATAGGGAGGGGGTGTAGGGGCTGGAGGAGGGGACGGGGATAGGGAGGGGGTGTAGGGGGCTGGAGGAGGGGACGGGGATAGGGAGGGGGTGTAGGGGCTGGAGGAGGGGACGGGGATAGGGAGGGGGTGTAGGGGGCTGGAGGAGGGGACGGGGATAGGGAGGGGGTGTAGGGGGCTGGAGGAGGGGACGGGGATAGGGAGGGGGTGTAGGGGCTGGAGGAGGGGACGGGGATAGGGAAGGGGTGTAGGGGGCTGGAGGAGGGGACGGAGATAGGGAGGGGGTGTAGGGGGCTGGAGGAGAGGACGGAGATAAGGAGGGGTGTAGGGGGCTGGAGGAGAGGACGGAGATAAGGAGGGGGTGTAGGGGCTGGAGGAGGGGACGGGGATAAGGAGGGGGTGAAGGGGCTGGAGGAGGGGACGGGGATAGGGAGGGGGTGTAGGGGCTGGAAGAGGGGACGGGGATAGGGTGGGGGTGTAGGGGCTGGAGGAGGGGACGGGGATAGGGAGGGGGTGTAGGGGCTGGAGGAGGGGACGGGGATAGGGAGGGGGTGTAGGGGCTGGAGGAGGGAACAGAGATAGGGAGGGGGTGTAGGGGCTGGAGGAGGGGACGGAGATAGGGAGGGGGTGTAGGGGGCTGGAGGAGGGGACGGAGATAGGGAGGGGGTGTAGGGGCTGGAGGAGGGGACGGGGATAGGGAGGGGGTGTAGGGGCTGGAGGAGGGGACGGGGATAGGGAGGGAGAGTAGGGGCTGGAGGAGGGGACGGGGATAGGGAGGGGGTGTAGGAGCTGGAGGAGGGGACGGGGATAGGGAGGGGGTGTAGGGGGCTGGAGGAGGGGACGGAGATAGGGAGGGGGTGTAGGGGCTGGAGGAGGGGACGGGGATAGGGAGGGGGTGTAGGGGCTGGAGGAGGGGACGGGGATAGGGAGGGGGTGTAGGGGCTGGAGGAGGGGACGGGGATAGGGAGGGGGTGTAGGGGCTGGAGGAGGGGACGGGGATAGGGAGGGGGTGTGGGGGGCTGGAGGAGGGGACGGGGATAGGGAGGGGGTGTAGGGGCTGGAGGAGGGGACGGGGATAGGGAGGGGGTGTAGGGGCTGGAGGAGGGGACAGGGATAGGGAGGGGGTGTAGGGGCTGGAGGAGGGGACAGGGATAGGGAGGGGGTGTAGGGGCTGGAGGAGGGGACAGGGATAGGGAGGGGGTGTAGGGGCTGGAGGAGGTGACGGAGATAGGGAGGGGGTGTGGGGACGGAGATAGGGAGGGGGTGTAGGGGCTGGAGGAGGGGACGGGGATAGGGAGGGGGTGTAGGGGCTGGAGGAGGTGACGGAGATAGGGAGGGGGTGTAGGGGCTAGAGGAGGGGACGGGGATAGGGAGTGGAGGAGGGGACGGAGATAGGGAGGGGGTGTAGGGGCTGGAGGAGGGGACGGAGATAGGGAGGGTGTGTAGGGGCTGGAGGAGGGGACGGAGATAGGGAGGGAGTGTAGGTGCTGGAGGAGGGGACGGGGATAGGGAGGGGGTGTAGGGGCTGGAGGAGGGGACGGATGTAGGGGCTGGAGGAGGGGACGGAGATAGGGAGGGAGTGTAGGGGCTGGAGGAGGGGACGGAGATAGGGAGGGGGTGTAGGGGCTGGAGGAGGGGACGGGGATAGGGAGGGGGTGTAGGGGCAGGAGGAGGTGACGGAGATAGGGAGGGGGTGTAGGGGCTGGAGGAGGGGATGGAGATAGGGAGGGGGTGTAGGGGCTGGAGGAGGGGATGGAGATAGGGAGGGGGTGTAGGGGGCTGGAGGAGGTGACGGAGATAGGGAGGGGGTGTAGGGGCTGGAGGAGGGGACGGGGATAGGGAGGGGGTCTAGGGGCTGGAGGAGGGGACGGGGATAGGGAGTGGGTGTAGGGGCTGGAGGAGGGGACGGAGATAGGGAGGGGGTGTAGGGGGCTGTAGGAGGGGACGGGGATAGGGAGGGGGTGTTGGGGGCTGGAGGAGGGGACGGGGATAGGGAGGGGGTGTAGGGGGCTGGAGGAGGGGACGGGGATAGGGAGAGGGTGTAGGGGGCTGGAGGAGGGGACGGGGATAGGGAGGGGGTGTAGGGGCTGGAGGAGGGGACGGGGATAGGGAGGGGGGGTAGGGGCTGGAGGAGGGGACGAAGATAGGGAGGGGGTGTAGGGGCTGGAGGAGGGGACGGGGATAGGGAGGGGGTGTAGGGGCTGGAGGAGGTGACGGAGATAGGGAGGGGGTGTAGGGGCTGGAGGAGGGGATGGAGATAGGGAGGGGGTGTAGGGGCTGGAGGAGGGGATGGAGATAGGGAGGGGGTGTAGGGGCTGGAGGAGGGGACGGGGATAGGGAGGGGGTGTAGGGGCTGGAGGAGGGGACGGGGATAGGGAGGGGGTCTAGGGGCTGGAGGAGGGGACGGGGATAGGGAGTGGGTGTAGGGGCTGGAGGAGGGGACGGAGATAGGGAGGGGGTGTAGGGGGCTGGAGGAGGGGACGGGGATAGGGAGGGGGTGTAGGGGCTGGAGGAGGGGACGGGGATAGGGAGGGGGTGTAGGGGGCTGGAGGAGGGGACGGAGATAGGGAGGGGGTGTAGGGGGCTGGAGGAGGTGACGGAGATAGGGAGGGGGTGTAGGGGCTGGAGGAGGGGACGGGGATAGGGAGGGGGTCTAGGGGCTGGAGGAGGGGACGGGGATAGGGAGTGGGTGTAGGGGCTGGAGGAGGGGACGGAGATAGGGAGGGGGTGTAGGGGGCTGGAGGAGGGGACGGGGATAGGGAGGGGGTGTAGGGGCTGGAGGAGGGGACGGGGATAGGGAGGGGGTGTAGGGGGCTGGAGGAGGGGACGGAGATAGGGAGGGGGTGTAGGGGGCTGGAGGAGGGGACGGGGATAGGGAGGGGGTGTAGGGGCTGGAGGAGGGGACGGAGATAGGGAGGGGGTGTAGGGGGCTGGAGGAGGGGACGGGGATAGGGAGGGGGTGTAGGGGCTGGAGGAGGGGACGGGGATAGGGAGGGGGTGTAGGGGGCTGGAGGAGGGGACGGGGATAGGGAGGGGGTGTAGGGGCTGGAGGAGGGGACGGGGATAGGAAGGGGGTGTAGGGGCTGGAGGAGGGGACGGGGATAGGGAGGGGGTGTCGGGGGCTGGAGGAGGGGACGGGGATAGGAAGGGGGTGTAGGGGCTGGAGGAGGGGACGGGGATAGGGAGGGGTTGTAGGGGCTGGAGGAGGGGACGGGGATAGGGAGGGGGTGTAGGGGGCTGGAGGAGGGGACGGGGATAGGGAGGGGGTGTAGGGGCTGGTGGAGGGGACGGGGATAGGGAGGGGGTGTAGGGGCTGGAGGAGGGGACGGGGATAGGGAGGGAGTGTAGGGGCTGGAGGAGGGGACGGAGATAGGGAGGGGACGTAGGGGCTGGAGGAGGGGACGGAGATAGGGAGGGGGTGTAGGGGGCTGGAGGAGGGGACGGAGATAGGGAGGGAGTGTAGGGGCTGGAGGAGGGGACGGAGATAGGGAGGGGGTGTAGGGGCTGGAGGAGGGGACGGAGATAGGGAGGGGGTGTAGGGGCTGGAGGAGGGGACGGGGATAGGGAGGGGGTGTAGGGGGCTGGAGGAGGGGACGGGGATAGGGAGGGGGTGTAGGGGGCTGGAGGAGGGGACGGGGATAGGGAGGGGGTGTAGGGGCTGGAGGAGGGGACGGAGATAGGGAGGGGGTGTAGGGGCTGGAGGAGGGGACGGGGATAGGGAGGGGGTGTAGGGGCTGGTGGAGGGGGTGTAGGGGCTGGAGGAGGGGACGGGGATAGGGAGGGGGTGTAGGGGCTGGAGGAGGGGGTGTAGGGGCTGGAGGAGGGGACGGGGATAGGGAGGGGGTGTAGGGGCTGGAGGAGGGGACGGGGATAGGGAGGGGGTGTAGCGGCTGGAGGAGGGGACGGAGATAGGGAGGGGGTGTAGGGGCTGGAGGAGGGGACGGGGATAGGGAGGGGGTGTAGGGGCTGGAGGAGGGGACGGAGATAGGGAGGGGGTGTAGGGGCTGGAGGAGGGGACGGGGATAGGGAGGGGGTGTAGGGGCTGGAGGAGGGGACAGAGATAGGGAGGGGGTGTAGGGGCTGGAGGAGGTGACGGAGATAGGGGGTGTAGGGGGCTGGAGGAGGGGATGGAGATAGGGAGGGGGTGTAGGGGCTGGAGGAGGGGATGGAGATAGGGAGGGGGTGTAGGGGCTAGAGGAGGGGACGGAGATAGGGAGGGGGTGTAGGGGCTGGAGGAGGGGACGGGGATAGGGAGGGGGTGTAAGGGGCTGGAGGAGGGGACGGAGATAGGGAGGGGGTGTAGGGGCTGGAGGAGGGGACGGGGATAGGGAGGGGGTGTAGGGGCTGGAGGAGGGGACAGAGATAGGGAGGGGGTGTAGGGGCTGGAGGAGGTGACGGAGATAGGGGGTGTAGGGGCTGGAGGAGGGGACGGAGATAGGGAGGGGGTGTAGGGGCTGGAGGAGGTGACAGAGATAGGGAGGGTGTGTAGGTGCTGGCGGAGGGGACGGGGATAGGGAGGGGGTGTAGGGGGCTGGAGGAGGTGACGGAGATAGGGAGGGGGTGTAGGGGCTGGAGGAGGGGACGGGGATAGGGAGGGGGTGTAGGGGGCTGGAGGAGGGGATGGAGATAGGGAGGGGGTGTAGGGGCTGGAGGAGGGGATGGAGATAGGGAGGGGGTGTAGGGGCTGGAGGAGGGGACGGAGATATGGAGGGGGTGTAGGTGCTGGAGGAGGGGACGGTGATAGGGAGGGGGTGTAGGGGGCTGGTGGAGGTGACGGAGATAGGGAGGGGTGTAGGGGCTGGAGGAGGGGACGGAGATAGGGAGGGGGTGTAGGGGCTGGAGGAGGGGACGGGGATAGGGAAGGGGTGTAGGGGGCTGGAGGAGGGGTCGGAGATAGGGAGGGGGTGTAGGGGGCTGGAGGAGGGGACGGGGATAGGGAGGGGGTGTAGGGGCTGGAGGAGGGGACGGGGATAGGGATGGGTTGTAGGGGCTGGAGGAGGGAACGGGGATAGGGAGGGGGTGTAAGGGGCTGGAGGAGGGGACGGAGATAGGGAGCGGGTGTAGGGGCTGGAGGAGGGGACGGGGATAGGGAGGGGGTGTAGGGGCTGGAGGAGGTGACGGAGATAGGGAGGGGGTGTAGGGGCTGGAGGAGGAGACGGAGATAGGGAGGGGGTGTAGGGGCTGGAGGAGGGGACGGGGATAGGGAGGGGGTGTAGGGGCTGGAGGAGGGGACAGAGATAGGGAGGGGGTGTAGGGGCTGGAGGAGGGGACGGAGATAGGGAGCGGGTGTAGGGGCTGGAGGAGGGGACGGAGATAGGGAGGGGGTGTAGGGGCTGGAGGAGGGGACGGAGATAGGGAGCGGGTGTAGGGGCTGGAGGAGGGGACGGAGATAGGGAGGGGGTGTAGGGGCTGGAGGAGGGGACGGAGATAGGGAGGGGGTGTAGGGGCTGGAGGAGGGGACGGAGATAGGGAGGGGGTGTAGGGGCTGGAGGAGGGGACGGAGATAGGGAGCGGGTGTAGGGGCTGGAGGAGGGGACGGGGATAGGGAGTGGGTGTAGGGGCTGGAGGAGGGGACGGAGATAGGGAGGGGGTGTAGGGGCTGGAGGAGGGGACGGAGATAGGGAGGGGGTGTAGGGGGCTGGAGGAGGGGACGGGGATAGGGAGGGGGTGTAGGGGCTGGAGGAGGGGACTGGGATAGGGAGGGGGTGTAGGGGCTGGAGGAGGGGACGGAGATAGGGAGGGGGTGTAGGGGCTGGAGGAGGGGACGGAGATAGGGAGAGGGTGTAGGGGCTGGAGGAGGGGACGGAGATAGGGAGGGGGTGTAGGGGCTGGAGGAGGGGACGGGGATAGGGAGGGGGTGTAGGGGCTGGAGGAGGGGGTGTAGGGGCTGGAGGAGGGGACGGGGATAGGGAGGGGGTGTAGGGGGCTGGAGGAGGGGACGGGGATAGGGAGGGGGTGTAGGGGCTGGAGGAGGGGACGGGGATAGGGAGGGGGTGTAGGGGCTGGAGGAGGGGACGGGGATAGGGAGGGAGTGTAGGGGGCTGGAGGAGGGGATGGAGATAGGGAGGGGGTGTAGGGGCTGGAGGAGGGGATGGAGATAGGGAGGGGGTGTAGGGGCTAGAGGAGGGGACGGAGATAGGGAGGGGGTGTAGGGGCTGGAGGAGGGGACGGGGATAGGGAGGGGGTGTAAGGGGCTGGAGGAGGGGACGGAGATAGGGAGGGGGTGTAGGGGCTGGAGGAGGGGACGGGGATAGGGAGGGGGTGTAGGGGCTGGAGGAGGGGACAGAGATAGGGAGGGGGTGTAGGGGCTGGAGGAGGTGACGGAGATAGGGGGTGTAGGGGCTGGAGGAGGGGACGGAGATAGGGAGGGGGTGTAGGGGCTGGAGGAGGTGACAGAGATAGGGAGGGTGTGTAGGTGCTGGAGGAGGGGACGGGGATAGGGAGGGGTTGTAGGGGGCTGGAGGAGGTGACGGAGATAGGGAGGGGGTGTAGGGGCTGGAGGAAGGGAGGGGGTGTAGGGGGCTGGAGGAGGGGATGGAGATAGGGAGGGGGTGTAGGGGCTGGAGGAGGGGACGGGAATAGGGAGGGGGTGTAGGGGCTGGAGGAGGGGACGGAGATAGGGAGGGGGTGTAGGGGCTGGAGGAGGGGATGGAGATAGGGAGGGGGTGTAGGGGCTGGAGGAGGGGACGGAGTTAGGGAGGGGGTGTAGGGGCTGGAGGAGGGGACGGGGATAGGGAGGGGGTGTAGGGGGCTGGAGGAGGGGATGGAGATAGGGAGGAGGTGTAGGGGCTGGAGGAGGGGATGGAGATAGGGAGGGGGTGTAGGGGCTGGAGGAGGGGACGGAGATAGGGAGCGGGTGTAGGGGCTCGAGGAGGGGACGGGGATAGGGAGGGGGTGTAGGGGCTGGAGGAGGGGACGGAGATAGGGAGGGGGTGTAGGGGCTGGAGGAGGGGACGGGGATAGGGAGTGGGTGTAGGGGCTGGAGGAGGGGACGGGGATAGGGAGTGGGTGTAGGGGCTGGAGGAGGGGATAGGGAGGGGGTGTAGGGGCTGGAGGAGGTGACGGAGATATGGAGGGGGTGTAGGTGCTGGAGGAGGGGACGGGGTTAGGGAGGGGGTGTAGGGGGCTGGTGGAGGTGACGGAGATAGGGAGGGGGTGTAAGGGCTGGAGGAGGGGACGGGGATAGGGAGGGGGTGTAGGGGGCTGGAGGAGGGGTCGGAGATAGGGAGGGGGTGTAGGGGGCTGGAGGAGGGGTCGGAGATAGGGAGGGGGTGTAGGGGGCTGGAGGAGGGGACGGGGATAGGGAGGGGGTGTAGGGGCTGGAGGAGGGGACGGGGATAGGGATGGGGTGTAGGGGCTGGAGGAGGGAACGGGGATAGGGAGGGGGTGTAGGGGGCTGGAGGAGGGGATGGAGATAGGGAGGGGGTGTAGGGGCTGGAGGAGGGGACGGAGATAGGGAGGGGGTGTAGGGGCTGGAGGAGGGGACGGAGATAGGGAGGGGGTGTAGGGGCTGGAGGAGGGGACGGAGATAGGGAGGGGGTGTAGGGGCTGGAGGAGGGGACGGAGATAGGGAGCGGGTGTAGGGGCTGGAGGAGGGGACGGGGATAGGGAGTGGGTGTAGGGGCTGGAGGAGGGGACGGAGATAGGGAGGGGGTGTAGGGGCTGGAAGAGGGGACGGAGATAGGGAGGGGGTGTAGGGGGCTGGAGGAGGGGACGGGGATAGGGAGGGGGTGTAGGGGCTGGAGGAGGGGACTGGGATAGGGAGGGGATGTAGGGGCTGGAGGAGGGGACGGAGATAGGGAGGGGGTGTAGGGGCTGGAGGAGGGGACGGAGATAGGGAGAGGGTGTAGGGGCTGGAGGAGGGGACGGAGATAGGGAGGGGATGTAGGGGCTGGAGGAGGGGACGGGGATAGGGAGGGGGTGTAGGGGCTGGAGGAGGGGACGGGGATAGGGTGGGAGTGTAGGGGCTGGAGGAGGGGACGGGGATAGGGAGGGGGTGTAGGGGCTGGAGGAGGGGACGGGGATAGGGAGGGGGTGTAGGGGCTGGAGGAGGGGACGGGGATAGGGAGGGGGTGTAGGGGCTGGAGGAGGGGACGGGGATAGGGAGGGGGTGTAGGGGGCTGGAGGAGGGGATGGGGATAGGGAGGGGGTGTAGGGGCTGGAGGAGGGGATGGGGATAGGGAGGGGGTGTAGGGGCTGGAGGAGGGGACGGAGATAGGGAGGGGGTGTAGGGGCTGGAGGTGGGGACGGGGATAGGGAGGGGGTGTAGGGGCTGGAGGAGGGGACGGGGATAGGGAGGGGGTGTAGGGGGCTGGAGGAGGGGACGGGGATAGGGAGGGGGTGTAGGGGGCTGGAGGAGGGGACGGGGATAGAGAGGGGGTGTAGGGGGCTGGAGGAGGGGACGGGGATAGGGAGGGGGTGTAGGGGCTGGAGGAGGGGACGGGGATAGGGAGGGGGTGTAGGGGCTGGAGGGGACGGGGATAGGGAGGGGGTGTAGGGGCTGGAGGAGGGGACGGGGATAGGGAGGGGGTGTAGGGGGCTGGAGGAGGGGACGGGGATAGGGAGGGGGTGTAGGGGGCTGGAGGAGGGGACGGGGATAGGGAGGGGGTGTAGGGGCTGGAGGAGGGGACGGGGATAGGGAGGGGGTGTAGGGGGCTGGAGGAGGGGACGGGGATAGGGAGGGGGTGTAGGGGCTGGAGGAGGGGACGGGGATAGGGAGGGGGTGTAGGGGCTGGAGGAGGGGACGGAGATAGGGAGGGGGTGTAGGGGCTGGAGGTGGGGACGGGGATAGGGAGGGGGTGTAGGGGCTGGAGGAGGGGACGGGGATAGGGAGGGGGTGTAGGGGGCTGGAGGAGGGGACGGGGATAGGGAGGGGATGTAGGGGCTGGAGGAGGGGACGGGGATAGGGAGGGGGTGTAGGGGCTGGAGGAGGGGACGGGGATAGGGAGGGGGTGTAGGGGCTGGAGGAGGGGACGGGGATAGGGAGGGGGTGTAAGGGGCTGGAGGAGGGGACGGAGATAGGGAGGGGGTGTAGGGGGCTGGAGGAGGGGACGGGGATAGGGAGGGGGTGTAGGGGCTGGAGGAGGGGACGGGGATAGGGAGGGGGTGTAGGGGCTGGAGGAGGGGACGGAGATAGGGAGGGGGTGTAGGGGCTGGAGGTGGGGACGGGGATAGGGAGGGGGTGTAGGGGCTGGAGGAGGGGACGGGGATAGGGAGGGGGTGTAGGGGCTGGAGGAGGGGACAGAGATAGGGAGGGGGTGTAGGGGCTGGAGGAGGGGACGGGGATAGGGAAGGGGTGTAGGGGCTGGAGGAGGGGATGGGGATAGGGAGTCGGTGCTGATTATTTTATGTTGATATCCCATGTCCTGTGAATTTCCTTTTTCCTTCCAATTGTACACGCGTTTGCACTCCTTCCTAATGCGGATGTGGACAGATCTGGCGTGTGATGCTTTGCCTGTGTGTCGGTATGTGCTGATTCCGGAAGGTTCTAGCGGTTTGCCTGCCCTCTGACCTCCTGCTCTCTTTCTGCTCTTTTCCCAGATACCGTGGACACCTAACGTGGCCGTTCACAAGGGGGAGCGGGACAGGCCATCGGGAATGCCGGAGCTGCCTCAAAATTCCCGTCCTGGCTCTGAGGGGGAAAAGCCCGGGAAGCCATTCCGTCGTCAGCCCTCTGCTGCGTTCCCAATCCTGATGCTTTTTCACCCGGTTCCCCGTGGCAACCTGTATCCCTATCCCAATCCCAATCCCTCTGTTCACCCCGTTCCCATGATATCCTAGTCCGAAATCCAATTCCTCTGTTTGCCTTGTTGCCTTGGTATCCCTGTATCCCAATTCCAATCCCAATCCCTCTGGTGCCCCGTTCCCATGACATCCCTGTATCCTAATCCCACTCCCAATCTCAATCCCTCTGATACACTCATTCCCGTGGTATCCCTGTATCCCAAACCCAATTGATCTGTTAGCCTTGTTACCATAGTATCCCGGTCCCAATCCCAATCCCTCTGTTCCCTTCGTTGCCATGGTATCCTGGTCCCAATCCCAATCCCTCTGTTACCCTCGTTGCCATGGTATCCTGGTCCCAATCCCAATCCCAATCCCTCTGTTACCCTGGTTGCCATGGTATCCTAGTCCTAATCCCAATCGCTCTGTCACCCTCGTTGCCATGGTACCCTGGTCCCAATCCCAATCCCAATGTTACCCTCGTATCCCTGTATCCTGATGCCTCTGCCAGCCTGTTTTCCCCACGGCATCCCGTAGCCCTAACCCTATCCCCTTGGATTCGTTCCCCATCCCACTCTACCTCCTGCTCCCCTTCACACCTGCCCTACCCCAATTCTCCCCCCCCCACTCTCTCTCTCTCAGTCTCAGTCCCTCTCTCGCTCTGTCTCCTCCGCCCTCCTCTCTCGTCCTTGTCCCTCCCTCTCCTACTCCCTCAGTCCTCCTCGGTTCCTCTCCCTCCTCAGGAACCTCTGCGCAGCATCCACTCCTTCAGCGACAGTGATCGGGCCTAACAATTGCTTGAAGCCTGACCCTCGAGTTACAAATATGAAGGGTCCGTCTCCTCATTGTGAGCTGGGGACCCTTTCATCGTACACTCCCTCCTGATCATGTTATTTATGTTATCGAATATCAGATAGATGCTGTTTCTAATTTATATAAAAAGGGACAATTCAGGCAGAACTGGGGACTTGGAGTTTTGGCTGCTTTCTCCATCTTTGGCAACAGGAAGGAAGATCGTTCCCGTTCCTAATTTTCTGGCAGTGAAAACAGGAACATTAGAGGATCAAATTATTTGAAAGCGGTTGGAATTGAATTATTTTTTGGGAAAAATATTGGCGATTATTGGGAAAAGGGTTGGCCAAGCGTTAATCCCATGGGATTGGCCAGGAATCTTGCTCCCCCTCTTCCCCCCCCCCTCCCCCCCCAGTACCCGTCCAATTGTGTATCAGATAGATATGGGATCTTATGCGTCTGGGGAATTGGTCTTCGAGGGAGGTAATCTCCAGGAATTGACTCCAACCCGTCTACTGGAAGTTTTGGAAGTATTGGTGTGGGGGTAGAGGGGAAGAGGGGTGATGGTGGGGAGGGGGGGAAGCGGGTGAAGACAGGGGGAAGTGAGCCTTCGTTGGCAAGATGTTGCTCGAGGCCGTGCGGGGTTGGCGCAATGTCGAGGGCCGAAGGGGGCCCCCGCACTGCGTTGGAGCGTTCTATGTCGGAACCCAAGGGTCAGAGGTGCGTAGCCAGGCCTCCAGGCTCCCACGGCCAGCCCGCTGCGCCCCAATCCTGCCCGCAGCTGTGATCATGAGATGCCCGTCGGTGCGGGCAGGGCACTGCGGGGTGGGGGGGGGGGAGCATTCCCTTTGTGGGCAGCGCAGGCTAAGCCGCGGCCCATTCGAGTTTCCGTGCGATTATAGGGAGGCGCGGCGTCGAGAGGACGGAAGGCCAGGCGGGGCTGGTGCAGAAATGTGCGGCCTGGGGGGGGGGGGCGGGTGGGGGGTTGGGGGAAGCGGCCTGTCACGCCCTCAGGGTGAAAATCCGTGGGATGGGATGGGGTAGGGGAAACGGATTTGGAACTCCCCTTCCACTCCCGTCTCAGGCCACTGAGGATGGATGAGGTACGCTTGCCCCTTGACCTCCCCGCCCCCTCCACTCCCCCCGCCTTCTGTCGCACGGGGGCATCGGGATCCGATCTTCCCCCGGCCCGGAAACTGCCCTGTTGCCCCCCCTCCCACCACCCCCTCAGCAACACCTTCCTCCCCCTTTCCCCGTGCACCTTTGTCAACTCCGGGTATGGGATGGAGTCACGCGCTGGGGGAGGGCTACGCTGACTTGTACGTCACACATCGGGGGGGGGGGGGGCGAGCAGCGGGTTGGAGGGGGTCGCGGGTTTTGGCAGAGGGGGGGAGCGGTTGGGGAGACAGAGACAGAGAGAGAGAGAGCAACTCCCCTTTCTTCCCCCCCCCCCCACCCCCCCCCCACCCCATCCCCCCTCGGGGTGGGGGGGGGGTGGGGAAGGGCCTCAAAGTGCCTTTCCGTGGCGATACATCATGGAGCTTGATCGTGTCTCCAGAGCATTCTCGTGCCTTTAATCGTTTCTTTGGCGAGGGGGGGGGTGGGGGTAGTCAAATTTGGACGGTTCGAACCGAAACACAGAGGAGCGGTGACAGGCTAAGGGGAGAGGCCGTGGAGTTTATCGCCAGGATGCAAGATTACACAGAGTTCAGTTGTCCATGTTGCGTTCTCACTGATTTGCACTGCTGTTTGGTGGCTGCACGACTGAGCCCAGTCTGTGAAGTGCCTGGTGCTTCAGACTTTGCGAGCGCAAAGTCGCAACCTCGGATCGTCGGTCGTCCAAGCTCTGTATCTGCCCTCGCTCCCCTCCGATAGGGGGAAGCAAGTGGCGCTGTGTGTGGGGGAGTTGGGGGGGGGTGGGGTGTGCAGCTCGAATCGGTGCCTGGATTACAGCCCCTTGGGTTCGCGAGGGGCTTGGGGGGGAGCTCAGAGGTGTTTACCCCCGTTCCTACCCACGGGACATCACGAGTGCATGTGTCCTCCCCCCACACACCACCTCTCTCCCCACGGAGCGACGGGTTAGCTGAAATAAAAGCCTTTTGTTCCAGGAGACTGGCTGCTTGTGTTTGTGCTGCATCTCTCTCTGTCTCTCTCTCTCTCCCTGTCTCTCTCTCCCTGTCTCTCTCTCCCTGTCTCTCTCTCTGTCTCTCCCTCGCTCTCTGTCTCTCTCTCTGTTTCTGTCTGTCTCTCTCTCTCTGTCTCTCTCTCTCTGTCTGTCTTTTTCTCTCTGTCTCTGTCTTTCTCTCTCTCTCTCTCTCTGTCTCTCTCTCTCTCTGTCTCTCTCTCTCTGTCTCTCTCTCGCTCTCTCTATCTGTGACTCTCTCTCTGTGTCTCTCTCTCTTACTCTGTGTCTGTCTCTCTCAATCTGTCTCTGTGTTTCTGTGTCTCTGTCTGTCTCTCTCTCACTGTTTCTCTGTGTCTGTCTCTCTCTGTGTCTCTCTGTGTGTCTCTCTGTCTCTCTCTCTCTCTGTGTCTCTCTCACTCTGTCTCTCTCTCTGTCTCTGTCTGTGTCTCTGTCTGTGTCTCTGTCTCTCTCCGCGTCTCTATCTCTCTCTATGTCTCTCTCTCTCTTTGTGTGTGTCTCTCTCTCTGTGTCTCTCTCACTCTGTCTCTCTCTCTGTCTCTCTCTCTGTCTCTCTCTCTGTGTCTCTGTCTCTCTCTATGTCTCTCTCTCTCTTTGTGTGTGTGTCTCTCTCTCTGTGTGTCTCTCTGCGTCTCTGTCTCTCTTGGTGTCTCTCGTTCTCTCTCTCTGTAGTGACGTGAAGTGATGAAGGGTGTACGCGGGTCCTCAAGCAGTGAGGCCATTCAGCCCCTCTCCCACCCAGCCGATCAGGAAGCTTTCCCCCATCTCTCCGCACCCAACTGCATTTGGCCTCTTCAACAGTGGGGATAGCAGGAGACTGGTCAGGAGGCCATTCTCCCCATCCAGCCTGTTACACAGGAACAGGAGGACATTCAGTCTCTCTCCCTCTTCCAACCTGTTACACAGAAAATGGAGGCCATTCAGCCCCCTCCACTGTTCTACAGCAGGAGCTGGAAGCCATTCAGCCCCTCAACAGCAGGGATAGCAGGAGGCAGGTCAGCTCCACCCCAACTCAAACCTGTTACGCAGGAACAGGAAGCCATTCAGCCCCTCCTCCCCCAGTCTGTTACACAAGAACAGGAGGCCATTCAGCCCCTCCCTCCTCCAGCCTGTTACACAAGAACAGGAGGCCATTCAGCCCCTCCTCCTCCAGCCTGTTACACAAGAACAGGAGGCCATTCAGTCCCTCCTCCTCCAGCCTGTTACACAGGGACAGGAGGCCATTCAGCCCCTCCTCCTCCAGCCTGTTACACAGGAACAGGAGGCCATTCAGTCCCTCCTCCTCCAGCCTGTTACACAGGGACAGGAGGCCATTCAGCCCCTCCTCCTCCAGCCTGTTACACAGGAACAGGAGGCCATTCAGCCCCTCCTCCCCCAGCCTGTTACACAGGAACAGGAGGCCATTCAGCCCCTCCTCCAGCCTGTTACATGGGAACAGGAGGCCATTCAGCCCCTCCTCGTCCACCAGCCTGTTACACGGGAACAGGAGGCCATTCAGCCCCTCCTCCCCAAGTCTGTTACACAAGAACAGGAGGCCATTCAGCCCCTCCTCCAGCCTGTTACACGGGAACAGGAGGCCATTCAGCCCCTCCTCGTCCTCCAGCCTGTTACACAGGAACAGGAGGCCATTCAGCCCCTCCAGCCTGCTGTTTCAAGAGCTCATGTCCGATGTGGGACCGAAGCGAATCTCCTCCGCGTGTTATCAGAACCCTCTCAGGGTTTTCAAACCGGTAAGGCCCCTCGGCGTGTCGTGGTGGCACACGCGGCCCTGTGTGGGATGACGGGGACTGAGGGGTAACCGCTGTCTCAGCCAGACAAGGTCGCAGCCCGACCGCGAATGGTTCCGGGGAATAACGAGACAATTGCACAACGGCCAGCCTCGGACACTGAAGCCGTCCGTGCGCCCAACCGCGGACAGGCCCGGATACAATCCAGGCTTCAGATCGGCAAATACTACACAGGCCTCAGGCTGACCATCGGCGTGGAGAGGGAGTCAGACTGGAATATCTCCGCAGAGGACTTCACCGCCAGGCCCTGACAATGCCCCCGCTTCCTCGCTGTTCAACGCTCCTGTGTGTATCTGTCAACCAGGCCTCGTTATCATCAAATTCCTAAAGTGCCCAGGGATGTGCAGGTTAGGGTGGATTGGCCGTGCTAAATTGTCCCTGTAGTGCCCAGGGATGTGCAGGTTAGGGTGGATTGGTCATGCTAAATTGTCCCGTAGTGCCCAGGGATGTGCAGGTTAGGGTGGATTGGCCGTGCTAAATTGTCCCTGTAGTGCCCAGGGACGTGCGGGTTAGGGTGGATTGGTCATGCTAAATTGTCCCGTAGTGCCCAGGGATGTGCAGGTTAGGGTGGATTGGCCGTGCTAAATTGTCCCCGTAGTGCCCAGGGATGTGCGGGTTAGGGTGGATTGGCCGTGCTAAATTGTCCCGTAGTGCCCAGGGATGTGCAGGTTAGGGTGGATTGGCCGTGCTAAATTGTCCCGTAGTGCCCAGGGATGTGCAGGTTAGGGTGGATTGGCCGTGCTAAATTGTCCCGTAGTGCCCAGGGATGTGCAGGTTAGGGTGGATTGGCCGTGCTAAATTGTCCCTGTAGTGCCCAGGGATGTGCAGGTTAGGGTGGATTGGCCGTGCTAAATTGTCCCCGTAGTGCCCAGGGATGTGCAGGTCAGGGTGGATTGGCCGTGCTAAATTGTCCCCGTAGTGCCCAGGGATGTGCAGGTCAGGGTGGATTGGCCGTGCTAAATTGTCCCCGTAGTGCCCAGGGATGTGCAGGTCAGGGAGGGTTGGCCGTGCTAAATTGTCCCCGTAGTGCCCAGGGATGTGCAGGTCAGGGTGGATTGGCCGTGCTAAATTGTCCCCGTAGTGCCCAGGGATGTGCAGGTTAGGGTGGATTGGCCGTGCTAAATTGTCCCCGTAGTGCCCAGGGATGTGCAGGTTAGGGTGGGTTGGCCGTGCTAAATTGTCCCGTAGTGCCCAGGGATGTGCAGGTTAGGGTGGATTGGCCGTGCTAAATTGTCCCGTAGTGCCCAGGGATGTGCAGGTTAGGGTGGATTGGCCGTGCTAAATTGTCCCCGTAGTGCCCAGGGATGTGCAGGTTAGGGTGGATTGGCCGTGCTAAATTGTCCCGTAGTGCCCAGGGATGTGCAGGTTAGGGTGGATTGGCCCTGACCTGAATGGATGGCCCTAATTTGCAAACTCAAGAGGTTCCAAAACTAGCAGCAGTGGTTTATCTTCAGCTCCCCTGTCCGTCCCCGGGGGTGTCTCCCCGTTACCCTTTCTCCATTCTGCAGAAAACCATTCACCTCACAGCTTCGTCCTCAACACCTCATCGATTCCAGTTCGGAGGAGGGTGAGACCATGAGACAAAGGAGCAGGAATTAGGCCATTCAGCCCGTCCAGCCTGCTCCACCATTCAATCATGGTGGATAGGTTTCTCACCCCCCTTTGCCTGCTTGCTCCCCATAACCCTTGGTCCCCTGGATATTGAAGAATCTATCTGTCTCCAATTTTGCCAGCGCGGTGGCTCAGTGGTTAGCACTTGCTGCCTCACCTCACCAGGGTCCCCGGTTCGATCCCAGCCCCAGGCAACGTGTGTGACTGGGTGGAGTCTGCACGTTCTCCCCGTGTCTGCGTGGGTTTTCTCCGGGTGCTCCGGTTTCCTCCCACAGTCCGAAGTTCTGCAGGTCAGGGTGGGATTGGCCCGTGCTAAATTGTCCCCGTAGTGTTAAGTGCGTCAGTCAGAAGGAAATGGGTGGGTTACTCTTCGGAGGGTCGGTGTGGACTGGTTGGGTCGAAGGGCCTGTTTCCACGCTGTAGGGAATCTAATCTAATCTAAATAGACTCAATGACCTGACCCTGTTATCTCTGTTCTAATGGGTCTTCCCTTTCCTCTAAGGCTGTGCCCTTGGGTCCCACTCTCTCCTCCCAATGGAAACCCCCTTCCCAACATCCACTCTGTCCAGGCCGTTCCCTATGTTTCAATTAAATCCCCCCCGCCCCCACCCCCCTTCCTTCTAAACCCCATCGAGTATAAACCCAGAGTCCTCAAACATGCCTCATGGGTTAAGCTGCTGGTTCCTGGGCCCATTCTCGCGAACCGCCTCTGAGCCCACTCCAGGGGCCAGTCCGTCCTTCCTGAGGGATTGGGGCCCAAAACCTGGGCACAATACTCCGAATGTGGTCTGACCAGAGCCTTACGGAGCCTCGGAATTACATCCCCGCTTTTACGTTCAAGTCCTCTCCGAATAAATGCCGTTGGGGCGTCCTAACCGCTGACTCAACCGTGAGAGTTTGGTTTTGAGAGAATCCTGGATGAGAACTCCCGAGTCTCTCTGCACTTCAGGCTTCGGAATTCTCTCCCCGTTGAGAAAGCAGTCCATGCGTCTGTTCTTCCGACCAAAGGGCATGGCCTCGCTCTTTCCCAGGCTGTGCTCCACCTGCCACTTCCTTGCCCGACCTCCTAACCCGTCCAAACCCTTCTAGCAGCCTTCCCCACCTCCTCGACGCTACCTGTCCCTCCAGCAATCTTTGTGTCATCTGCAAACTGAGCCAGGACGCCCCCCTGGCCCTTCATCTGGCCCGTTCATGTATGAAGTGAACTGTTGTGATCCCAGGGTAGGCTGACCCTGGGAAAGACAGTTTAACGTGAATTGGGGCCTTCCTAAGGGAGCGGCGTTTGGGAACGAGGGTGGAAACGGGATGCGCGGAGCTTTGCTTTTCCCTTCTGAGGGGAGCGCGCGATGAGGTGGGAGGCGATGCGAGATCGGCAGCTCAGGACAAGAGGGCCAACGGAGGAGACTGGGAGGTGGTGGGAGGGAGGGCCTGGTCGGGGGAGTGAGGCCGAGATGGTTCAGCAATGATGGAGAAATATCCAGAGCTTGGTCAACGCCGGGGAGGGGTGAGGGATCAAAGAGGCAACTGGCCTGGGATTGGAAGCCAATTTGTTGGGTAACACTGCCCCCAGCTGGTCATAGCTAGTGCTGCGTGTATCCCAATGGCTCAGAGTCAAAAGCGCCAGGTTACATCCAACAGGTTTATTTGGAAGCAGTAGCTTTCGGAGCGCTGCTCCTTCATCAGGTCGTAGTGAGGCAGAATCATAGGACAAAGTGTTTATAGCTCAAGATCATACCATCATACAACTGATGCGATATATTGACCAAACCTAGATGGTTGGTAAGTCTTTAATCTTTCAGAACGAGTTGCGATTCCTGAATATGGAAATCCCCAGAACACCTTTCAAGTCACGTTCACGAGACACCTTAAGATTTGAAAAAAAAAGACATCTCAGCCCAGACAATGCATTTAAGGTGTGAGGTTTGCGTCTGTCTGTGTCCCTGAGTCAGATGGGTTCTGTTTCCGAAGTTGGGATTTATAAAATGTCACAGGGACTGAGTGCCTATAGATTGTGAGCCTATTGGACACAAGTGAAGCTGTCTGCAAATGTACATTCACCACATAAACTAAACATGTATGTGTGGGAGAGAGGCACAGTGTGTGTGTGTGCGTGTGTGTGTGTGGGAGACAGGCACAGAGTGTGTGAGTGTGTGTGGGAGAGAGGCACTGTGTGTGTGTGTGGGGGAGAGAGGCACAGAGTGTGTGTGTGTGTGGGAGACAGGCACAGTGTGTGTGTGTGTGGGAGAGAGGCACAGAGTGTGTGTGTGTGTGGGAGAGAGGCACAGTGTGTGTGTGTGTGGGAGAGAGGCACAGAGTGTGTGTGTGTGTGTGTGTGTGAGAGAGAGAGGCACAGAGTGTGTGTGTGTGTGAGGGAGAGGCACAGAGTGTGTGTGTGTGTGTGTGTGCGTGAGAGAGGCACAGAGTGTGTGTGTGTGTGTGTGGGA
>NW_028270189.1:4291703-4294203 GCF_037043375.1 Chiloscyllium plagiosum
GGGGGGGAGAGGCACAGAGGGTGTGTGCATATGTGTGTGGGAGAGGCACAGAGTGTTTGTGTGTGTGTGTGAGAGAGAGAGAGAGGTACAGAGTGTGTGTGTGTGTGTGTGAGAGAGAGAGGTTCAGAGTGTGTGTGTATGTGTGGGAGAGAGAGGCACAGAGTGTGTGTGTGTGTCTGTGTCTGTGTGTGTGTGTGTGAGAGAGAGAGAGGCACAGAGTGTGTGTGTGTGTGTGTGTGAGTGAGAGAGAGGCACAGATGTGTGTGTGAGAGAGGCACAGAGTGTGTGTGTGTGAGAGAGAGAGGCACAGTGTGTGTGTGTGTGTGTGTGTGAGTGAGAGAGAGGCACAGATGTGTGTGTGAGAGAGGCACAGAGTGTGTGTGTGTGAGAGAGAGAGGCACAGAGTGTGTGTGTGTGTGTGTGTGAGTGAGAGAGAGGCACAGATGTGTGTGTGAGAGAGGCACAGAGTGTGTGTGTGTGAGAGAGAGAGGCACAGTGTGTGTGTGTGTGTGTGTGAGAGAGAGACACACATAGTGTGTGTGAGAGAGAGGCACAGAGTGTGTGTGCGTGTGGGAGAAAGGCACAGTGTGTGTGTGGGGGGGAGAGGCACAGAGGGTGTGTGTATATGTGTGTGGGAGAGGCACAGAGTGTTTGTGTGTGTGTGTGAGAGAGAGAGAGGTACAGAGTGTGTGTGTGTGAGAGAGAGAGGTACAGAGTGTGTGAGAGAGAGGCACAGAGTGTGTGTGCGTGTGTGTTTGAGAGAGAGGCACAGAGTGTGTGTGCGTGTGGGAGAGAGGCACAGAGTGTGTGTGTGTGTCTGTGTCTGTGTGTGTGTGTGTGAGAGAGAGAGGGGCACAGTGTGTGTGCGTGTGAGAGAGAGGCACAGAGTGTGTGTGTGTGTGGGAGAGAGGCACAGTGTGTGTGTGTGTGTGTGAGTGTGGGAGAGAGGCGCTGTGTGTGTGTGTGTGTGTGAGTGTGGGAGAGAGGCACAGAGTGTGTGTGTGTGTGTGTGAGAGAGAGGCACAGATGTGTGTGAGAGAGAGGCACAGAGTGTGTGTGTGTGAGAGAGAGAGGCACAGTGTGTGTGTGTGTGGGAGAGAGGCACAGAGTGTGTGTGTGTGTGTGAGAGAGAGGGAGTGTGTGTGTGTATGAGAGAGAGACACACATAGTGTGTGTGAGAGAGAGGCACAGAGTGTGTGTGCGTGTGGGAGAGAGGCACAGTGTATGTGTGTGTGGGGGGGAGAGACACAGAGTGTGTGTGTGTGTGGGAGAGGCACAGAGTGTTTGTGTGTGAGAGAGGCACAGTGTGTGTGTGTGTGAGAGAGGGAGTGTGTGTGTGAGAGAGAGAGAGGCACAGAGTGTGTGTGTGAGAGAGAGGCTCAGATTGTGTGTGAGAGAGAGGCACAGAGTGTGTGTGGGAGAGAGGCACAAAGTGTGTGTGTGGGAGAGAGGCACAGTGTGTGTGTGTGTGTGTGTGAGAGGCACAGAGTGTGTGTGTGTGTGTGTGTGTGAGAGAGAGAGAGGCACAGAGTGTGTGTGTGTGGGAGAGAGGCACAGAGTGTGTGTGTGAGAGAGAGGCACAGTGTGTGTGTGTGTGTGTGGGGGAGAGAGGCACATAGTGTGTGTGTGTGTGTGTGTGTGGGGGAGAGAGGCACATAGTGTGTGTGTGTGTGTGTGAGAGAGAGGCACAGAGTGTGTGTGTGTGTGTGTGTGTGGGGGAGAGAGGCACATAGTGTGTGTGTGTGTGTGTGAGAGAGAGGCACATAGTGTGTGTGTGTGTGTGTGTGTGGGAGAGAGGCACAGAGTGTGTTTGTGTGTGTGTGAAAGAGAGGCACGGAGTGTGTGTGTGTGAGAGAGGCACAGAGTGTGTGTGTGAGAGAGAGGCACATAGTGTGTGTGTGTGTGGGAGAGAGGCACAGAGTGTGTGTGTGTGTGTATGAGAGAGAGAGAGAGAGGCACAGAGTGTGTGTGAGCGAGAGAGGCACAGAGTGTGTGTGTGAGAGAGAGGCACATAGTGTGTGTGTGTGTGGGAGAGAGGCACAGAGTGTGTGTGTGTGAGAGAGAGCGAGGCACAGTGTGTGTGTGTGTGTGTGTGAGAGAGAGAGAGGCACAGAGTGTGTGTGTGTGTGAGAGAGAGGCACAGAGTGTGTGTGCGTGTGTGTGTGAGAGAGAGGCACAGAGTGTGTGTGCGTGTGGGAGAGAGGCACTGTGTGTGTGTGTGTGTGTGAGAGAGAGAGGCACAGAGTGTGTATGTGTGGGAGAGAGTCACAGAGTATGTGTGTGTGTGAGAGCGAGGCACAGTATGTGTGTGTGTGAGAGAGGGAGTGTGTGTGTGTATGAGAGAGAGACACACAGAGTGTGTGTGAGAGAGAGGCACAGAGTGTGTGTGCGTGTGGGAGAAAGGCACAGTGTGTGTGTGTGGGGGGGAGAGGCACAGAGGGTGTGTGCATATGTGTGTGGGAGAGGCACAGAGTGTTTGTGTGTGTGTGTGAGAGAGAGA
>NW_028270189.1:4299203-4316703 GCF_037043375.1 Chiloscyllium plagiosum
CCTTTTAAATGTTGTCAATGTACCAGCCCCTACCACTTCCTCTGGCAGCTTGTTCCCCACATGCACCACCCTCTGGGGGGAAAGGATGCCCCTCAGGTCCCTTTTAAATTTTCTACCTTTTTTTAGATTAGATTAGATTCCCTACAGGGTGGAAACAGGCCCTTCAGTCCTTCCAGGTCCACACCGACCCTCCGAAGAGTAAGCCACCCAGACCTACTGCCCCACATTTACCCCTGACTAATGCACCTAACACTACAGGACAATTTAGCACGGCCAATCCACCCTAACCTGCACATCCCTGGGCACTACGGGGACAATTTAGCACGGCCAATCCACCCTAACCTGCACATCCCTGGGCACTACGGGGACAATTTAGCACGGTCAATCCCACCCTAACCTGCACATCCCTGGGCACTACGGGGACAATTTAGCACGGTCAATCCCACCCTAACCTGCACATCCCTGGGCACTATAGGGACAATTTAGCACGGCCAATCCACCCTAACCTGCACATCCCTGGGCACTACGGGGACAATTTAGCATGGCCAATCCACCCTAACCTGCACATCCCTGGGCATTACGGGGACAATTTAGCACGGCCAATCCACCCTAACCTGCACGTCCCTGGGCACTACGGGGACAATTTAGCACGGCCCATCCACTCTAACCTGCACGTCCCTGGGCACTACGGGGACAATTTAGCACGGCCAATCCACCCTAACCTGCACGTCCCTGGGCACTACGGGACAATTTAGCACGGCCAATCCATCCTAACCTGCACATCCCTGGGCACTCTACAGGGACAATTTAGCACGGCCAATCCACCCTAACCCGCACATCCCTGGGCAGTACGGGACAATTTAGCACGGCCAATCCACCCTAACCTGCACATCCCTGGGCACTACGAGGACAATTTAGCACGGCCAATCCACCCTAACCTGCACATCCCTGGGCACTACGGGGACAATTTAGCACGGCCAATCCACCCTAACCTGCACATCCCTGGGCACTATGGGGACAATTTAGCACGGCCAATCCACCCTAACTTGCACATCTTTGGACTGTGGGAGGATACGGGAGCATCCGGAGGAAATGCATGCAGATACGGGGAGAATGTTGTAAACTTTGTAAGCCCTCTAGTTCTGGACTCCACCACTCCAGGGGGAAAAGACCTTGTCTATTTACCCTATCCATGCCCCCCCTCATGATTTTATAAACCTCTAGTTCTGGACTCCCCCACCCCAGGGGGAAAAGACCTTGTCTATTTACCCTATCCTTGCCCCCCTCATAATCTTATAAACCTCTAGTTCAGGGCTCACCCACCCCCGGGGAAAAAGACCTTGTCTATTTACCCTATCCATGCCCCCCTCATGATTTTATAAACCTCTATAAGGTCACCCCTCAGCCTCCGACACTCCAGGGTAAACAGCCCCAGCCTGTTCAGTCTCTCCCTGTAGCTGAAACCCTGGCAACACCTTTGTCAATCTTTTCTGATCCCTTTCAAGTTTCACAACATCCTTCAGATAGGAGGGAGGTCAGAATTGCACATAATTTTCCAAAAGTCATGATTTGGAGATGCCGGTGTTGGACTGGGATGGACAAAGTTAAAAATCACCCATCACCAGGGTACAGCCCTTTCTGTGTCTTTTAGTGCAGAACCACTTGATGATGGAGCAGCGCTCCGAAAGCTAGTGCTTCCAAATAAACCTGTTGCACTATGTGCACTTCCAAATAAACCTGTTGCACTATAAACCTGGTGTTGGGTGATTTCTAACCTTATTCCAAAAGTGGCCTCACCAATACAGCCGCAACATGACCTCCCAACTCCTGTACTCAATACTCTGACCAATAAAGGAAAGCATACCAAACGCCGCCTTCACTATCCTATGTACCTGCGACTCCACTTTCAAGGAGCTATGAACCTGCACTCCAAGGTCTCTTTGTTCAGCAACACTCCCCAGGACCTTCCCATTAAGTGTATAAGTCCTGCCCTGATTTGCCTATCCCAAAACTCAGCCCCTCGCATTTATCGAAATTAAACTCCATCTGCCACGCCTCGGCCCAGTGGCCAGTCGAATGGTTACAGTGACTATCACAGACTTTAGGGGTATGGATCCACGGTGGGATCTTGCCTTGCAAGTCCATAGCTCCCTGCAAGAGGCAACACAACTGAACAAAACGTAAAGAAGCTATGCTCGTGCGGTTTTCCAGGGACGTCGCCTTGGATCGGAGTGGACCAGCCGGAAGGCAAGTTCAGACAAGCTCGGATCGTTTTGGGAGGGGGAGGTGACCGAAAGCAGGGACCTTGCAAGAGATCAGGAGGCATTTGGGCAGACACAGGGATACTGCCCATGTGCAGGAGGATGGGATATTCAGCACAGACAGGATTAGGCAGAAGGGCCTGGGTTCTGTGCTGCACTGTTCTTTGAGAGGTGTGCCATCCAGAGCATTCTATCTGGATGTATCACTACCTGGTATGTACCATTCAAGACCGGAGACGGTTACAGAGAGTGGGGAACTCGGCCCGGACGATCACAAAGGCCAATCTCCCACCTACCAGGCCCGTTATCAAGGAAAGGCCGCCAGCGTTCTCAAAGATCCATCCCACCCTGGCAATGTTTTTCTACAACCTCTACCAATCGGGGAGAAGGAACAGAACACACGCACCAGCCGGTTTTGAACAGTTTCTATCCTACTGTTGTTAGAAAACTGAATGTTTTTGCCACTGTCTACCTATTATTTACTATCTATGCTATTTAACTCTGTGATCTGTCTGTATTGCTCACAAGAGAAACCTTTACACTGGGCCTCAGTACACGAGACAATCCAATCCAATCCGAGACAATCCAATCCAATCCAACTCAATCCAATCCAATCCAACTCAATCCAATCCAATCCAACTCAATCCAATCCAACACAATCCAATCCAATCCGAGACAATCCAATCCAATCCAACTCAATCCAATCCAATCCAACTCAATCCAATCCAACCCAATCCAATCCAATCCGAGACAATCCAATCCAATCCAACTCAATCCAATCCAATCCAACTCAATCCAATCCAATCCAACTCAATTCAATCCAACCCAATCCAATCCAATCCGAGACAATCCAATCCAACTCAATCCAATCCAATCCCATCCAATCCCATCCAATCCAATCCAACCCAACTCAATCCCATCCAATCCAATCCCATTGAATTCAATTCAATCCAATCCAATCCAATCCGAGACAATCCAATCCAACCCAACTCAATCCCATCCAATCCAATCCCATTGAATTCAATTCAATCCAATCCAATCCAATCCGAGACCATCCAATCCAACTCAATCCAATCCAACCCAACTCAATCCCATCCAATCCAATCCCATTGAATTCAATCCAATCCAATCCAATCCAACCCAATCCAATCCAATCCGAGACAATCCAATCCAACTCAATCCAACTCAATCCCATCCAATCCAATCCCATCAAATTCAATTCAATCCAATCCGATCCAATCCAATCCAATCCAACTCAATCCAATCTCATCGAATTCAATTCAATTCAATCCAATCCAACTCAATTCATTCCATTCCGAGACAATCCAATCCAACTCAATCCAATTCAACCCAGTCCAATCCAATCCAATTCCCGTAAACAAACTTTATTAGAATCTGGGGAATGTGATTTTCCTGGCCCACTCCATTTGCCTCATCTTGCTCAGTCTCCATGGGAACAGTTTGAGGGGTTAAAGTGTTCATCCTGGGACCTGGGACTCAGTTCCTGAAAGCAGTCAGTCATTCCCATGTGGAATGTCAGAGTGAGGCGGAATACCAGCCAGCCAGACAAGGGCAGCGTTCCAAAGGCAGGGAACCGAGGAGGATTGCCCATTCGCCCCCTCTGTTAAACTGCCCGGCCACTTTCCGAGGCTGTGGGGGAATCACTGGAAAGGTTTCAAAAATTCTCAGGAATCTCAGGGCGGGCCGCATCTGACGCAGTCTCTATGGAAACGATGAGGAGCTCAAACCAGCACTCACAGAAGGGAGACAGGGGGCTGGAGGAGGGGATGGAGATAGGGAGGGGGTGTAGGGGGATGGAGGAGGGGACGGAGATAGGGAGGGGGTGTAGGGGGATGGAGGAGGGGACGGAGATAGGGAGGGGGTGTAGGGGGATGGAGGAGGGGACGGAGATAGGGAGGGGGTGTAGGGGGATGGAGGAGGGGACGGAGATAGGGAGGGGGTGTAGGGGGATGGAGGAGGGGACGGAGATAGGGAGGGGGTGTAGGGGGATGGAGGAGGGGATGGAGATAGGGAGGGGGTGTAGGGGATGGAGATAGGGAGGGGGTGTAGGGGCTGGAGGAGGGGACGGAGACAGGGAGGGGGTGTAGGGGGATGGAGGAGGGGACGGAGACAGGGAGGGGGTGTAGGGGGATGGAGGAGGGGACGGAGATAGGGAGGGGGTGTAGGGGGATGGAGGAGGGGACGGAGATAGGGAGGGGGTGTAGGGGGCTGGAGGAGGGGACGGAGATAGGGAGGGGGTGTAGGGGGCTGGAGGAGGGGACGGAGACAGGGAGGGGGTGTAGGGGGATGGAGGAGGGGACGGAGATAGGGAGGGGGTGTAGGGGGATGGAGGAGGGGACGGAGATAGGGAGGGGGTGTAGGGTGATGGAGGAGGGGACGGAGACAGGGAGGGGGTGTAGGGTGATGGAGGAGGGGACGGAGACAGGGAGGGGGTGTAGGGTGATGGAGGAGGGGATGGAGACAGGGAGGGGGTGTAGGGGGATGGAGGAGGGGACGGAGACAGGGAGGGGGTGTAGGGGGATGGAGGAGGGGACGGAGACAGGGAGGGGGTGTAGGGTGATGGAGGAGGGGACGGAGGCAGGGAGGGGGATGGAGGAGGGGACGGAGACAGGGAGGGGGTGTAGGGGGATGGAGGAGGGGACGGAGACAGGGAGGGGGTGTAGGGGGATGGAGGAGGGGACGGAGACAGGGAGGGGGTGTAGGGGGCTGGAGGAGGGGACGGAGACAGGGAGGGAGTGTAGGGGGCTGGAGGAGGGGACGGAGGCAGGGAGGGGGTGTAGGGGCTGGAGGTGGTGACTCGTCAGTGCCTGGAGACAGGGAAATTGGGTCACTCGTTGATCCTCTGATCTAATTCTGAATTTCAATGATGTCCTTGGGACTACTGGGCCTTGGGAAGTGTCACTCTTTCTCAGGTACATAGTCACGTTTCACACACACCCTGAAGACAATTCACACACACACAAACACACACACTCACACAGACACACACACAGATACAGACACACACACAGTCACACACACACAGATACAGAGACACACACGCTCACACAGACACACACACAGACACACACACACACTCAAACTCACACAGACACAAGCACACACACCCCAACCCCAGGTCAGCAGTTTCAGTGCGCTGTTGGCTCAGCACTCACAGGGTTGTGGGGATGTCCAGCACGGAAACCGACCCTTCGGTCCATCTCACCCATGCTAGCCCGGATACCCTCCCCTCATCGCGTTCCGTTTCCCAGCACTCGGCCCATATCCATGTCCCCATCCAGATGGCTTTGCAATGGAGGGATCCAAGATGGCGGCGTCCTGTTGGCCTCGTGTTTGCTGGGCTCTGCTCTGTAGTCCTCATCCGACAGAGTCAGGCCCCAACGCAAACCCAGTCAAAACGCAGTAAAGGAGCTAGAAACCTGAAAAAAAAATTACCTTTGTCCTTGCACCTGGAGAATGCCCAAGGAAGTAGGAAGCTTGCTCAGGAGCCAGGCTCACTCCTTCCTCACCAGACCCTGGTTGAAGAGTTGGCCAAATCCCGCCAAGGAGGCAGATCCAGGGAAAAAAAGAAATCCTGGAGAAGCCGGCTCTGCTGCAGGACCTGGGAAAACAGGCCGATGAGCTCGTGCTCCAGTGGGAGGGGGAGAGGGAGAGACTGACTCCTCTCCAGACCGGACTGAAGCCTGAAATCACAGGCCCGGGGTCTGTTGGACCCAGTGGGCGATCTGGAAAGCAGTGGCAGGAGAAAGATTCCGCTCATCGTTGGCCTACCGGAGGGGGGATGGTGCAAGGTGAGCGGCTTCTTTGAGAAGTGGCTCCCAGCGATCCTCGGTTTGGAGTCATAGAGGCGTCCAGCACAGAAACAGACCCTTCGGTCCAACCCGTCCATGCTGACCAGATATCCCAACCCAATCTAGTCCCACCTGCCAGCACCCGGCCCATATCCCTCCAAACCCTTCCTATTCATATACCCATCCAAATACCTCTTAAATGTTGCAGTCTCCACCACTTCCTCTGGCAGCTCATTCCACACACGTACCACCCTCTGGGGGAAAAAGTTGCCCCTTAGGTCTCTTTTATATCTTTCCCCTCTCACCGCAAACCTATGCTCCTCTATTTCTGGACTCCCCGACTCCAGGGAAATGACTTTGTCTATTTATCCTATCCATGCCCCCCTCATGATTTTGTAAACCTCTATAAGGTCACCCCTCAGCCTCTGACGCTCCAGGGAAAACAGCCCCAGCCTGTTTAGCCTCTCCCTGTAGCTCAAATCCTCCAACCCTGGCAACATCCTTGTAAATCTTTTCTGAACCCTTTCAAGTTTCACAACATCTTTCTGATAGGAAGGAGACCAGAATTGCATGCAATATTCCAACAGTGGCCTAACCAATGTCCTGTACAGCCGCAACATGACCTCCCAACTCCTGTACTCAATACTCTGACCAATAAAGGAAAGCATACCAAACGCCTCCTTCACTATCCTATCTACCTGCGACTCCACTTTCAAGGGGCTATGAAACTGCACTCCAAGGTCTCTTTGTTCAGCAACACTCCCCAGGACCTTCCCATTATGTTGAGAAGGGAAGGGTAACGATTGAGAGAGAGCTCACCGGATCGCGACAGGGGAGCCGGGTGCCGATCGGCGCCCGCGCCCTCTCCTGGTGCGGTTCCATCGTGGTTAAGACAAGCAGAGAGTCGCGGAAGCCTCCAGAACCCAGGGGCGGGATTCGAGGATGAGGCGTCGGGGTCATGTGTTTCTCTCAAGACTTCTCGTCAGCAGTGGTCCGGAACAGGGAAGTCCTGGAATGGAGTCGAGACAGAGATCCTATGACTGTATATCCATACATTTGGTCGGCTCGGCGGAGAGAGTGAAGAGCTTTGCGGACATGTTGACTTGAGTCGAACGACCGAGGATAGAGCTGTTTGAGTTTGCTCTTCATTGGAAAGGCCACGATAGAGTCTCCCTTCTGGTGATACGTTGCGTGGAATGGTGTCCGGGGTGGATAGAGTATTTGTCTTTAATCTTTTGGGACGGGCGACATGTTTATTTTTAATTTCCTTGTCTGTCGGAATAACCTTGCTCTTGGGTGGGTTTTATTTCACTTCCGGATGGACGGTGTATGTGACGCGACTTGAGAGGGTGTTTGTGGTGGTTAATAGGTGTAGGGTGTGTAGGTAACTCCCATCCCCCCCCCCCCCCCCCCCCCGAATGGTAAATTCCTCTAATCACTGCCTTCGGCAAGTTATTTTTCTTTGTTTTTCTGTTTTTGCTCTACATAGTGTTTGGACATTTTACAGGTTTGTTGGCAGTTATTTGAGGGGCATGGATAAGGTAAATAGACAAGGTCTTTTCCCCCTGGGGTGGGGGAGCCCAGAACTAGAGGTTTATAAAATCATGAGGGGGGCATGGATAGGGTAAATAGACAAGGTCTTTTCCCCCTGGGGTGGGGGAGCCCAGAACTAGAGGTTTATAAAATCATGAGGGGGGCATGGATAAGGTAAATAGACAAGGTCATTTCCCCCTGGGTGGGGGAGCCCAGAACTAGAGGTTTATAAAATCATGGGGGGGGCATGGATAGGGTAAATAGACAAGGTCTTTCCCCCCTGGGGTGGGGGAGCCCAGAACTAGAGGTTTATAAAATCATGGGGGGGGCATGGATAGGGTAAATAGACAAGGTCTTTTCCCCCTGGGGTGGGGGAGCCCAGAACTAGAGGTTTATAAAATCATGGGGGGGGCATGGATAGGGTAAATAGACAAAGTCTTTCCCCCCTGGGGTGGGGGAGCCCAGAACTAGAGGTTTATAAAATCATGGGGGGGGCATGGATAGGGTAAATAGACAAGGTCTTTTCCCCCTGGGGTGGGGGAGCCCAGAACTAGAGGTTTATAAAATCATGGGGGGGGCATGGATAGGGTAAATAGACAAGGTCTTTTCCCCCTGGGGTGGGGGAGCCCAGAACTAGAGGTTTATAAAATCATGAGGGGGGGCATGGATAGGGTAAATAGACAAGGTCATTTCCCCCTGGGGTGGGGGAGCCCAGAACTAGAGGTTTATAAAATCATGGGGGGGGCATGGATAGGGTAAATAGACAAGGTCTTTTCCCCCTGGGGTGGGGGAGCCCAGAACTAGAGGTTTATAAAATCATGAGGGGGACATGGATAGGGTAAATAGACAAGGTCATTTCCCCCTGGGGTGGGGGAGCCCAGAACTAGAGGTTTATAAAATCATGGGGGGGGCATGGATAGGGTAAATAGACAAGGTCATTTCCCCCTGGGGTGGGGGAGCCCAGAACTAGAGGTTTATAAAATCATGAGGGGGGACATGGATAGGGTAAATAGACAAGGTCTTTTCCCCCTGGGGTGGGGGAGTCCAGAACTAGAGGTTTATAAAATCATGAGGGGGGCATGGATAGGGTAAATAGACAAGGTCTTTTCCCCCTGGGGTGGGGAGCCCAGAACTAGCGGTTTATAAAATCGTGAGGGGGGGCATGGATAGGGTAAATAGACAAGGTCTTTTCCCCCTGGGGTGGGGAGTCCAGAACTAGAGGTTTATAAAATCGTGAGGGGGGGACATAGATAGGGTAAATAGACAAGGTCTTTTCCCCTGGGGTGGGGAGTCCAGAACTAGAGGTTTATAAAATCGTGAGGGGGGGACATAGATAGGGTAAATAGACAAGGTCTTTTCCCCCTGGGGTGGGGAGTCCAGAACTAGAGGTTTATAAAATCGTGAGGGGGGGACATAGATAGGGTAAATAGACAAGGTCTTTCCCCCTGGGGTGGGGGGAGCCCAGAACTAGAGGTTTATAAAATCATGAGGGGGGCATGGATAGGGTAAATAGACAAGGTCATTTCCCCCTGGGGTGGGGGAGCCCAGAACTAGAGGTTTATAAAATCATGAGGTGGGCATGGATAGGGTAAATAGACAAGGTCTTTTCCCCCTGGGGTGGGGAGCCCAGAACTAGCGGTTTATAAAATCGTGAGGGGGGGCATGGATAGGGTAAATAGACAAGGTCTTTTCCCCCTGGGGTGGGGAGTCCAGAACTAGAGGTTTATAAAATCGTGAGGGGGGGACATAGATAGGGTAAATAGACAAGGTCTTTTCCCCTGGGGTGGGGAGTCCAGAACTAGAGGTTTATAAAATCGTGAGGGGGGCACATAGATAGGGTAAATAGACAAGGTCTTTTCCCCCTGGGGTGGGGAGTCCAGAACTAGAGGTTTATAAAATCGTGAGGGGGGGACATAGATAGGGTAAATAGACAAGGTCTTTCCCCCTGGGGTGGGGGGAGCCCAGAACTAGAGGTTTATAAAATCATGAGGGGGGCATGGATAGGGTAAATAGACAAGGTCCTTTCCCCCCTGGGGTGGGGAGAGTCCAGAACTAGAGGTTTATAAAATCATGGGGGGGGGACATGGATAGGGTAAATAGACAAGGTCTTTTCCCCCTGGGGTGGGGGGAGTCCAGAACTAGAGGTTTATAAAATCATGAGGGGGACATGGATAGGGTAAATAGACAAGGTCTTTTCCCCCTGGGGTGGGGGAGCCCAAAGCTCGAGGGACGTAGGTTGAGGGTGAGAGGGGGAAAGATATAAAAGGGATCTGAGGGTTAACTTTTTCAGACAGAGGTGTGGAACGAGCTGTCAGAGGAAGTGGTGGGGGCTGGTACAATGACAACATTTAAAAGGCATCTGGATGGGGACATGGATAGGGAGGGTTTAGAGGGAGATGGGCTAAGTGCTGGAAAACGGGATTGGATCAGGTTAGGATAACTGGGTCAGCATGGATGAGTTGGGTCGAAGGGTCTGCTTCCATGCTGTACATGTCTGTGCCTCACATTTATCTAAAGTAAAATCCTTTTGCCTCTCCTCGGCCTCTCAAAGTTTGTATCCCGTGGTGCGAACGTTTATTGGGAACAGGGTTGGTGCTGGGTCATCTACAGTGCAGGCAGTGTCAATACTGTTAGTCATCAGCTGTTGGTGTACAATATCAGGCACATACAGGGAAGTACACCGTTTCAGAACAAAATGTGCATGTGTGTGCATGTGTGTGTGTGTGTGTGTGTGTGGTGCTGTATCTGTGTGTGTATGTGTGTGTGTTTGTGTGCATGTGTGTGTATGTGGTGCAGTGGTGCTGTGTCTGTGTGCATGTGTTTGTGTGTGTATGTGAGCGTACGTGTGTGTGAGATTGTGTCTGTGCATGTGTTGGTGTGTGCGTGTGCATGGTGCCGTGTTTGTTTGTGTGGTGCTGTGTGTGCATGTGTGTGTGGTGCTGTGGTTCTGTGTGTGTATGTGAGTGTGTATGTGTATGTGTTTGTGTGTGTGTATATGTGTGTGTGGTGCAGTGGTGCTTTGTGTGTGTGAGATTGTGTGCATGTGGTGTTTGTGTGTGTGGTACTGTGGTGCTGTGTGTGTGTATGTGTGTTTGTGTGTATATGTGTGAGTGTGTGGCGCTGTGTGTGTGCATGTGTGTGTGGTGCTGTGGCTGTGTGTTTGTGTTTGTGTGTGAGTGTGTGTGTGTCTGTCAGGGTGAGTGTGTGTGTTTGTGTGTGTGTGTTTGTGTATGTGTGTGTGGTGCTGTGTGTGTGTATGTGTTTGTGGTGCTGTGTGTGTATGTGTGTGTGTGTGGTGCTGTGGTGGTGGTGTGTGTATGTGTGTGGGTTTGTGTTTGCGTGTTTGTGTCTGTGCATGTCTGTGTGTGTTTGCGTGTGTGTATTTGTGTCTGTGTGCATGTGTGTGTGTGCCTCTGTGTGTGTTTGCATGTGTGTGCACGCGTGTGTGTGTGTATATGTATGTGTGTGTATGTGTGTTTGTGTCTCTCTGTGTGTGAAAGTGTGTGTGTGTGTTTGTGTGTGTGCGTGTGTATGTGTGTTTGGTGTGGGTGGTGCTGTGTGTATGTATGTGTGTTTGGTGATGTGGTGCTGTGGGTATGTCTGTGTGTGGTGCCGTGTCATTGTGTGTGTATGTATGTGGGTGTGTGTTTGCATGTTTGGGTGTGTGTTTGTGTGTGTGTACATGTGTGTGTGTGTTTATGCCTGTGTGTCTGTGTGTGCATGCATGTGTGTGTGTGGATATGTGTGTGTGTTTGTGTGTATGTTTGTATATGAGTGTGTTTGTGTATGAGTGTGTTTGTGTATGTTTGTGTATGAGTGTGTGTGTCTGTGTGTGAGTGTGTGTGTGTTCTGTGTGTGTATGTGTGTGTGCGTGTATGTTTGTGCATGTGTGTGTTTGTATATGTGTGTGTTTGTGTGTGTGCATGTCTGTGCCTGTGTGTGAGTGTGTGTGTCTGTGTGAGTGTGTATGTGTGTCTGCATGTGTATGTCTATGTATGTGTGCGTGTGTTTGTGTGTGCTTGTGTATGTGTGTGGTGCTGTAGTGCTGTGTGTGTATGTGTGTGGTGCTGTGTATGCGCGCGTGTGTGTGGGTTTGTGTTTACGTGTTTGTGTGCGTGTTTGTGTGTTTGTAAGTGTTTATGTCTGTGTGTGAGTGTGTATGTGTGAATGTGTGTGTGTGTCTGTGTGTGCGTGGATGTGTGTGTGTTTGTGTGTGTATGTTTGTATATGAGTGTGTCTGTGTATGTGTGTGTTCTGTGTGTGTGTGTGCGTGTGTGTATGTGTGAGTTTGTCTGTGTGTGTGGTGCTGTGTGTGTTTGTGTATGTGTGCATTTTTGTGTGTTTGTGTATGAGTGTGTGGTGCTGTGGTGTTGTGTGTGCGCATGTGTGTGTGTGGTGCTTTGGTGCTGTGTGTGAGTGTGTATGTGTGTGTGTGAATGTGTGTGTCTGTGTGGTGCTGTGGTGCTCTGTGAGTGTGTGTGTGAATGTGTGTGTCTGTGTGGTGCTGTGGCGCTCTGTGAGTGTGTGTGTGAATGTGTGTGTCTGTGTGGTGCTCTGCGAGTGTGTGTGTGTATGCGTGTGTGTGGTGTTTTGGTGCTGTGTGTGTATGCGTGTGTGTGGTGTTTTGGTGCTGTGTGTGTTTGTGTTTTTCTGTGTGTGTGTTTGTAAGTGTGTGTGTTTTTGTGTGTGTTTGTGTATGTGCGTGTCTGTGTGCATAAATGTGTATGTGTTTGTGTATGCGTGTGCATGTGTGTGTGTCTGTGTGTGTATGTGTACGTGTGTGTGTGGGTGTGTCTGTGTGTGGTGCTGTGGTGCTGTGTGTGTATGTATGTGTGGTGCTGTGTGTTTGTGTTTGTTTGTTTGTGTTTGTGTGTGTTTGTGCATGTGTATGTGTGTGTGTGAATGTATGTGTGTGTGCATGTGTGTGTTTGTGTGTGTGGTGCTGTGTGTGTGTATGCGTGCGTGTGTATGGTGCTGTGCGTGCATGTGTGGGTGCATGTGTATGTGTTTGTGTATGCGTGTGCATGTGTGTGTGTCTGTGTGTGTATGTGTACGTGTGTGTGTGGGTGTGTCAGTGTGTGGTGCTGTGGTGCTGTGTGTGTATGTATGTGTGGTGCTGTGTGTTTGTGTTTGTTTGTTTGTGTTTGTGTGTGTTTGTGCATGTGTATGTGTGTGTGTGAATGTATGTGTGTGTGCATGTGTGTGTTTGTGTGTGTGTATGCGTGCGTGTGTATGGTGCTGTGCGTGCATGTGTGTGTGTGTGGTGCTTTGGTGCTGTGTGTGTATGTGTTTGTGTTTGTGTGTGTCTTTGTGTGTGTATGTGTGCATTTGTGTGTGTTATTATGTGTGTGTATGTGTGTGAGTGTATGAGTTTGTGTGTGTCTGTGTGTGAGTTTGTGTGTGTGCATGCTTGTGTGTGTTTGTGTGTGTATGTGTGTGTTTGCGTGTGTGTGCATGTGTGTCTGTGTATATGTGAGTCTGTGTGTGTGTCTGTGTCTGTATGTGTATGTGTGGTGCAGTGGTGCTGTGTGTGTATATGTGTGTGTGGTTGCTTTGTGTGTATGTGTATGTGAGTGTTTGTGTGTGTGTGAGTGTGCGCGTTTGTGTGTCTGTGTGTGCATGAGTGTATGTCTGTGTGTGTATGTGTATACATGTGTGTGTCTGTGTGTGTTTATATATGTGTGTTTTAGTGTGTGTTTGTGTATGTGTGCGTTTGTGTATATGTGTGTGAATGATATGTGCGTCTGTGTGAGTGCATGTGTGCTCGCATGCCTGTGTGTATCTGTGTATGTGTGTTTTTGTGTGTGTTTTTGTGTATGTGTGTGAGTGTGTGGGTGTGTGAGCATGCGTGTGTGTGCATGTGTATGTCTGTGTGTGTGTGCATGTGTGTGTCTGTGTGTATGTGTGTGCGTGTTTGTGTGTATACGTGTATGTGTGTGTGTCTGTGTGTGGTGCTGTGTGTGTGTAAAAGTGTGTGTGTGTCAGTGTGTGTGGTGCTTTGGTGCTGTGTGTGTGTATGTGTATGTGTTTGTGTTTTTGTGTGTGTGTTTGTGTATATGTGTGTGTGAGCATGTGTGCTTGAGTATGTGTGCGTGTGTGTCTGTGTGCGTGCGTGAGTGTCTGTGTGTGTAAATGTGTTTGTGTATGGTGTGTGTGTGCGTGTGAGTGTGTGTGTCTGTGTATGCATGCGCGTGTGTCTGTGTGTGTATATGTATATGTGTGTGTATGGGTGTGTGTGTGCATGTGTGTGTTGCTGTGGTGCTGAGTGTGTGAATGTGTGTGTGTGGTGCTGTGTGTGTATGTATGCGTGAATGTGTGTGTTGCAGTGTGTGAATATGTGTGTGTGTTGCAGTGTGTGTATGTGCGTGTATGCGTGTGTGCATGTATGTGTTTGTAAATTCATGTGTGTGCATATGAGTGTGTGTGTGTATTTGTGTGTATGTATTTGTGTGTGTATTTGCGTGTGTATATGTGTGTGTATTTGTGTGTGTGTGTGTGTATATTTGTGTGCGTGTGTGTATTTGTGTGTGTGTGTATTTGTGTGTGTGTACGTATTTGTTTGTGTGTGTGTATATTTGTGTGTGTGTATGTGTGTGTATGTATTTGTGTGTGTGTATGTATTTGTGTGTGTGTATGTATTTGTGTGTGTGTGTGTATTTGTGTGTGTGTGTGTGTATTTGTGTTTGTGTGTGTATTTGTGTGTGCATTTGTGTGTGTATTTGAGTGTGTGTATGTATTTGTGTATGTGTGTGTATATTTGTGTGTGTGTATTTATATATTTGTGTGTGTATTTGTGTATTTGTGTGTGTATTTGTGTATTTGTGTGTGTATATGTGTGTGTATTTATGTATTTGTGTATGTGTGTGTGTGTATGTTTGTGTGTGTGTTTATTTGTTGGAGTATTTGTGTGTGTGTGTGTATTTGTGAGTGTGTATTTGTGAGTGTGTATTTGTGAGTGTGTGTTTGTGTGTATTTGTGAGTGTGTATTTGTGAGTGTGTATTTGTGTGTGTTTGTGTTTGTGTTTGTGTGTGTGTATTTGTGTGAGTGTGTGTATTTGTGAGTGTGTGTATTTGTGTGTGTGTATTTGTATTTGTGTGTATGTATTTGTGTTTGTGTGTGTGTATTTGTGTGTATGTGTGTCTGTATTTGTTTGTATGTGTGTGTGTATTTGTGTGTGTGTGCGTATTTGTGTGTGTATTTGTGTGTATGTATTTGTGTGCATTTGTGTGTATTTGTGTGTGGATATTTGTGTGTGTGTATTTGTGTGTATTTGTGTGTGTGTGTATTTGTGTGTGTGTATTTGTGTGTGTGTATTTGTGTGTGTGCATTTGTGTGTGTGCATTTGTGTGTGTGCATTTGTGTGTATATTAGTGTGTATGTATTTATATATTTGTGTGTGTATTTGTGTATTTGTGTGTGTATATGTGTGTGTATTTATGTATTTGTGTATGTGTGTGTGTGTATTTGTGTGTATGTTTGTGTGTGTGTTTATTTGTGGGTGTATTTGTGTGTGTGTGTATTTGTGTGTTTGTGTGTATTTGTGAGTGTGTATTTGTGTGTGTGTATTTGTGTATTTGTATGTTTGTGTTTGTGTGTGTATTTGTGTGAGTGTGTGTATTTGTGAGTGTGTGTATTTGTGTGTGTATTTGTGAGTGTGTGTATTTGTGTGTGTGTATTTGTATTTGTGTGTGTATTTGTGTTTGTGTGTGTGTATTTGTGTGTGTGTGTATATGTGTGTATGTGTGTCTGTATTTGTTTGTATGTGTGTGTGTATTTGTGTGTGTGTATTTGTGTGTATGTATTTGTGTGCATTTGTGTGTATTTGTGTCTGTATATTTGAGTGTATTTGTGTGTGTGTGTATTTGTGTGTGTGTGTATTTGTGTGTGTGTGTATTTGTGTGTGTGTATTTGTGTGTGTGTATTTGTGTGTGTGTATGTGTGTTTATGTGTGTGTATATGTGTTTGTGTGTGTGTATGTGTTTGTGTGTGTGTATTTGTGTTTGTGTGTGTATTTGTGTGTGTGTATTTGTGTGTATTCGTGTGTGTGTATTTGTGTGTGCATATGTGTATTTGTGAGTGTGCATTTGTGTGTGTGTGTGTATTTGTGTATGTGTGTGTATTTGTGTGTGTGTATTTGTGTGTGTGTGGGTATTTGTGTGTGTGTATTTGTGTGTGTGGGTATTTGTGTGTGTATTTGTGTGTATTTGTGTGTGTGTGTGGGGGTATCTTTGTGTGTGTGTATTTGTGTGTGTGTGTATTTGTGTGTGTGTATTTGTGTATGTGTGTTTGTGTGTGTGTATTTGTGTTTGTGTGTGTGTATTTGTGTTTGTGTGTGTATATGTGTGTGTGTGTATTTGTGGGTGTGTGTTTGTGTGTGTATATGTGTGTGTGTGTATTTGTGTGTGTGTATTTGTGTGTGTGTATGTGTATTTGTGTGTGCATTTGTGTGTGTGTGTGTGTATTTGTGTATGTGTGTGTATTTGTGTGTGTGTATTTGTGTATGTGTGTGTATTTGTGTATTTGTGTGTGTATTTGTGTTTGTGTATTTATGTATTTGTGTATGTGTGTGCGTGTATTTGTGTGCGTGTATTTGTGTGCGTGTATTTGTGTGTGTGTGGGTATTTGTGTGTGTGGGTATTTGTGTGTGTGTGTACGTGTGTGTGTACGTGTGTGTGTGTATTTGTGTGTGTGTACGTGTGTGTATTAGTGTGTGTGTATTTGTGTGTGTGTATTTGTGTGTGTGTATTTGTGTGTGTGTGTATTTGTGTGTGTGCATTTGTGTGTGTGCATTTGTGTGTATATTAGTGTGTGTGTATTTATATATTTGTGTGTGTATTTGTGTATTTGTGTGTGTATGTGTGTGTATTTATGTATTTGTGTATGTGTGTGTGTGTATTTGTGTGTATGTTTGTGTGTGTGTTTATTTGTGGGTGTATTTGTGTGTGTGTGTATTTGTGAGTGTGTATTTGTGTGTGTGTATTTGTGTATTTGTATGTTTGTGTTTGTGTGTGTATTTGTGTGAGTGTGTGTATTTGTGAGTGTGTGTATTTGTGTGTGTGTATTTGTGTTTGTGTGTGTGTATTTGTGTGTGTGTATTTGTGTGTGTGTGTATTTGTGTGTATGTGTGTCTGTATTTGTTTGTATGTGTGTGTGTATTTGTGTGTGTGTGCGTATTTGTGTGTGTGTATTTGTGTGAATGTATTTGTGTGCATTTGTGTGTATTTGTGTGTGTATATTTGAGTGTATTTGTGTGTGTGTGTGTGTATTTGTGTGTGTGTGTGTATTTGTGTGTGTGTGTGTATTTGTGTGTGTGTATTTGTGTGTGTGTATTTGTGTGTGTGTATTTGTGTGTGTGTATGTGTATTTGTGTGTGCATTTGTGTGTGTGTGTGTGTGTATTTGTGTATGTGTGTGTATTTGTGTGTGTGTATTTGTGTATGTGTGTGTATTTGTGTGTGTGTATTTGTGTATTTGTGTGTGTATTTGTGTTTGTGTATTTATGTATTTGTGTATGTGTGTGCGTGTATTTGTGTGCGTGTATTTGTGTGTGTGTGGGTATTTGTGTGTGTGGGTATTTGTGTGTGTGTGTACGTGTGTGTGTACGTGTGTGTGTGTATTTGTGTGTGTGTACGTGTGTGTATTTGTGTGTGTGTATTTGTGTGTGTGTATTTGTGTGTGTGTATTTGTGTGTGTGTGTATTTGTGTGTGTGCATTTGTGTGTGTGCATTTGTGTGTATATTAGTGTGTGTGTATTTATATATTTGTGTGTGTATTTGTGTATTTGTGTGTGTATATGTGTGTGTATTTATGTATTTGTGTATGTGTGTGTGTGTATTTGTGTGTATGTTTGTGTGTGTGTTTATTTGTGGGTGTATTTGTGTGTGTGTGTATTTG